>NW_026712699.1:0-257198 GCF_030625045.1 Achroia grisella
AAAACTAATAACAAACTAATTTAACCCGACTGATGGCAGTACGCTACCTACAAAATTGTATTCAGAATGGGCGTCACAAATGTTACGTTGGGGTATGTTATGATTTACCCAATCATGACATATCGCGGTTTCACCCGCGTCAAATTTATGACCCATATGTTATTCTGATATATAAGCTGTATTACTTGTAAAGTTTCATCAAAATCTGTTCAGTAGTTTTTGCGTGAAAGAGTAGCAAATATCAATCAAACTCACAAATTATCGCATTTATAATATTATTAAGATTTACATTTGTTACAAGACATTAAAAATTGAGCAGGTTATTTCATTGTAATCCATAAAAAAAACCTAAATGACTCACTAATAATTCCACGGATTGGTTTTACAATTCAGTGCAATTAAGGCAGTGAAGGAAATGTGAATGTTCAAAGTACAGTCATTTGAGAGTTATTGTAACATGACTGGGGAAATACATACATCTAGAAACGATTGCTATCAACTAAACAACTAAACTGCCTTATTAAAGTGCACCAAAAAGTATCATCAATATTTGATACTAGCTGTGCCCACGGTTTCATCCGTTTAAAACTTATAGCCTATGTATTATTTTGATGTCTAAGCTATTCTAATGTGAAGTTACATCAAAATCTGTTCTGTAGTTTTTGTGTGAAAGAATAACATACTTTTTTCTATGGATTTGAATTAACTATAGTGATTATGGGACTACCGAATACTACTATGCGACTACTATGGGAAGACCGGAAGACGCAGCGTGGGAAGGCCTCCAGCAAGGTGGACCGACGATCTGGTCAAGATCGCTGGAAGGCGTTGGATGCGAGCAGCGCAGGACCGATCGTCGTGGAGATCTTTGGGGGAGGCCTATGTCCAGCAGTGGATGTCTTCCGGGCTGCGATGATGATGATGATACTATGGGACTAAGAGCGCGGATAGTAAATTATATATTATGTACTGAATTACAAAAAATTATGTATAAATTGTTTTTTTTTATTTATTCATTTGCATAAGGTTATATAATATGAGTCCATATTATATATACCATACAGACTAACATATATAATAATAATATAAAATAATAATATTGTCTTTATGATCACCACACTCACTATGGCAATCTGCCACAGTAGCGCCGGTACACCACTCCATTCGGCCAATAGCCTACCTTTATGTAGGTGGATAGCATGTTGGTAGGGACCCGGGCTACAATTATTTTTTTATTTATTTCAAGTTACTAGGCACATAGTATAAATATCTTATACACTAACATATATATGAATTAATATTATAATACTTTAATTAATATATTGAAATTGATTTTGTGGTCACGACACTAAATTATGTCTATCGGTTGTCCAGTACTTGTCGTTTTATACTAAATTATGCTGTACATGTTATAAAAGAAAAAAACAATAACAATAAAAAAATCTAAAAAATATGAAATATGTAGACAACTTGTAATTAAGCAATTTAATATCAAGGATTATAATCACGACGAAGGTCATTTAATAATAAAAAAATACTTAAATAATGGTAATAACAATCGAATAAGGAAGACATTCCACTGTCTACTATAAAATAAATAAAAAATAACAATAAAATTCATAGCCCTTAAATTGTAACGCATAAGCTTCATATTTCTCCTTTTCAACATTGTGTAAACATTCATTATGAATAATTACGCACACTTTCTGATTCCTTACTGAATAAACTTGTTCAATACGTACATGTCACTTGGTAAGGTACAGGAGCGTATTTAGGGGCGGGCGGGGCTTTACCATGGGCCCAGGTCCCGAAGTTATTGCCTAACAAGTTTACAAATAAAAATTAATAAGATTTACA
Organism: Achroia grisella; assembly: GCF_030625045.1. Classification (NCBI taxonomy): domain Eukaryota; kingdom Metazoa; phylum Arthropoda; class Insecta; order Lepidoptera; family Pyralidae; genus Achroia; species Achroia grisella. Next base: position 1,858 of record NW_026712699.1, read on the forward strand.
CTGTCATTTTTTTCCTATATTCGTCCACCTCCTCATTAATGATGGAACAGGCAAAGACCCTTAGACCGTACAGCCTAGCCTACTTTTAAACTTCTTCATATTCTGTCAATTCTTACATAAGTTTATTCATTGTTGCTTTCATTCGTGTTCAAAATTAAAGTCTTGTCCATAGTCCATATCTTTGTATCAACTATTTAAAGTTCTATCGATATAGTAGTAACATATAAATATATAGGTTGTTTCAAAATTAGTTAACATGTCCAACAGTGTAAATTATACTTTCTTTTTTTTTTTTTAAATTACGATGCCGCGCAAGTAAAAGTTTTGTCTCTCTACCTATTTATTTTAAGTGCATCCCGATGCAGGCTTTTTACAACATCGTCCTTTGGCTACTTCTGTCTCAATTAAATCTCAACGTGAAAGTACAGAAATCTCAACACACATATTTCATACAACTTTAAAAACATTACTAATCCGGGCAATCAAGTAATACAAAATTAGGGCCCTGTCATTATTAAAGGCGGTCCTGTCAAGTGGTTATGCTGTTTTATTTTTTCGGTTTATAAATAAAGGGGCAATAACTCGCCTGCATGTCTACGCTGTCAAGGTTGCTACTGTTACTATTTAGCCAAGAGAGTGTTGCGAAAATAAATGGAAAGATTCCGTAGCAAAATAAATACTGAAAATTGTGTGTCTTATTATATTTTTATACATGTATACGCATCGCATCGTAAACATCTATAAAAATATAATAAGATTAACAGTGAAGAATTTTCCTATGGAAAGAGTACGTGCTTCTATTGATAACTAGCTTCAACGTTTAAAGGACTGTATTTCAGCCAATGCAGGTAAATTCGAAGACGATTATAGATATAGATAGATAAGACGGTTATAGGCTATCTAATGTCTGAAATCCAGTGATTAGTGTAATTAAAAAAAACGCGATCAGAAAGTGTACATTCGTGAAGCTACTGTGAGTACAGTTTGCCGAGATGAATATCGAGCGAGTTTCAATAGTGTGAAGACGTGTGAAGGTAGACGAATATGTCTGCCCATAAAAGATTTTATTTATCATCTACCGACTGCTCTTCAGTTTACCCGTGATCATGGTGATTAAAACACTGCCGAAATATCGGGAACTCTAAAAAAATGTGGGCAAAAATTTCGAATATGTTTCAGACATTTTTTTTAAGGTTTTTACATAAATATTTAAACTAACACACATTACAGTAATAAATGTTATATGCAATAGAAATAAAAAATATTTTTTCGTTGAAACAATATTTATGGCGAGACTAGGTAACTGATGAAAATATAATTATTTTCATCAGTTCTCATGGTTTAACCTATAATATAAACAAAAGGGCATATAGAAAGCACAGGATAAGAACCAGTTTCAGAATACAGTTACCGGCACTGAACCAGCGACCGCGGCGGAAGCAGAGTTGGCAGCCGGCCGCAGATCCGTGCCAAACACCCCGGCAGCCAACTCGCGGAGATTTATTGTGATTTCACCATAACCCCCATGCATTACTTTCGGCTCATCGATGTTTTTTTTAACCAAAATAAAATGTTTAATACAGAACATTTCTTCTTTATGTTAAATAGTTACACCATCGTCATCATCATGACCATCTGCTTCTTCTTTATCCCATTTATTTGGAGTCAACGTAATATGTTTTCTCTTCCATTCATAATTGCACGACCATCTTGGTCTAGCGGTTTAGCATATCGCTTTGTCGATGGTCGCGAGTTTGATTACTCTAACGATGCATGTATTCATAATTCTTATCATCCCTGTTCCATTCATAGGTATACCATCGTTATCTGTCTGGGGAATTCTGACGCACCTCATTACTTACTTTACAACGCGTACTCCGATTGGAGAGAAATGGCAGTGAAATTACCGAGTACGGAGAAACATAGACGGTACGAATACCTTCATACTCTCCATGTCATTCTTCGGTCTTCCTGACATGTTTTCTTTATCTTAAATAGGTACACCATCGTCATCCGGGTCGGTAATTCTGCCGGGACTCATTCTTCATTCTCATGCTTTGCAACACATACTCCGATGGGTAAGATATGCCAGTGAAATTTCCGAGTACGGAAGAATGACATAGAGGGTACGTGTTGTCGATACTATTATTTTTATATAAATTTATTTGCTGTGTATACAAATACAAACAATTATACTCGTTAATACAAATTGTTAAATCATGCGAATCAAACCCGAGACCACCGCAAGAAATGTGTACTAAACCACCAGGTCACCGGGACCGTCAAATCTACTTTTGAATTTGACGAATTGCGAACCGCCTTTATGAAGTCAGTCAAAAATAACCAGACAGTCGGCAGTAGTTCGCAATGAACATTAGTAAGATTATTTCAACGTCTGCCGCAGTCATTAATTCGCGATTATGTAGTTCAGATGCTGGTACTGTTACACGTTTATATGTCACGTTACACGCTTGTGAACTTACTAAAAGTATAACACTACAATAGTTTTTGCATGTCTAAATACGGTACGCTAAATAGCTAGGTCTCTAGGTCTGCAGTAATACATTTTTTTGGACTACTCTAATTCTGTTGGCTGCAGCTGGCCTTTACAGCTTCACCAGACCATGGGGGGCGAATGGCACTCCAAACGCGCGGAAGGAATTATGGAACGCACCAACTACGCCTGACGGATACAACTTTAGTCTGAGGGCACCGCTAGGGTTCGAACCTCTGCTCAGGCCATCGTGATTTCGATCCTCGTTTGAATTGGACGGGGGATCTATCGGAGAGGGCAGTAATACAGGTCGCGGACTAATATGTACATTATCGTAATATTCTAAGGTTGCCAACACCAAATTTAAAAAACTGTGATTTGTAGTTTTTTTTTTTAGTGAATGATAATGGAATGATGCTCCCATCTGCGCTAACGGTTTACGCTGGCGGGGCACCAGTGGAGGATGATAAGATGAACATGAAGTCAGGTCAGTTAGTCCATCGTGATAAATTCACCGGGAATTTATCACGATGGTTTCCAGGGGGAACCGCGTGGAGGTCAACCTGACATGGTACATTGTTAGCAATGGGATCATCAGTCCACATTACTAACGATCCCCTTCACCCCTGTGATTTGTAGTTGGAAATACCAGGACAATTTAGTTTAAAACCTCCTGGTTTTAAACTAAATTGTCCTGGTATTTCCAGTAGACTCAGTAATATACTTGTTATAATTATATTATTATATAATGTCAATAGGCTAAATTAATAAAATCAAGTAATGGTAAATAATCAGTCTTTAATACGTAAAAGTATTTAAAAAAATTCTACAATTCGAACAGACATTGTAAAAATGGCGTGCAAATTTTGAAAATTTATCAGGGTATTTTAAAAATCCAGGACGCTGCTTAAAAACTATCCAGGACACCCCAGGACACAACAAAAACTAGGACATGTCCTGGGAAAATAGGACGGTTGGCAACTCTATAATAATCTATATACATACACTAATATTATAAAGAAAGGAATTGTTACTACGGTCTCGGTGGTCTAACGTTTTAGAACTCCGCTTTACTTACGATGGTAGCGGGTTCGATTCCTCGCACGGTGCAAATATTTGTATTTACGAGTATGATTATTTGTATCGGTCTGGATGTTTTCTATGTATATTATGTATCTATTTATAAAATTATCTAAGTATTTATATTAGTTGTCTAGCACCTATAACACAAGCTCTGCTTACCGTGAGACTAGATGGCGCTGTGTTAATTGTTCAGGTTAATTATTTATTTATTAGTAATGTGGACTGATGATTCCATTGCTAGCAATGTACCATGTCAGGTTGACCTACACACGGATACCCCTGGAAACCACCATGATAAATTCATAGTGAAGTTACCATGATGGGCTAACTGACCTGATCTTATCATCCTTTACTGATGCCCCGCCAGCGTAAACCGTTAGCGCAGGCGGTGCACCATTCGTAGGCTTATTAGTCCATACTACTAACAATCCACGCATTACCACTCCTGTTCCAGAGTGTCTAGGCCAAGTATAAATTACAGTATGTACACAAAACTCATGAATTTCAAAGACCGGTTGTAGTCGGGCGACTAGTAAGCCAAAAAAACTATACTATAATATATTTACATTCAATATCGATAAGTTTCAAGTTACGAGACTTTAAAAATCGAGCATCTGCATCCGCCGAGTTCTGATTTATCTATATTTTCCGTTCGTGTCGATTGTTTCGCGCCAACAACTCGTCCGTCCTCCCCATTGGTTGAATCAGCCGGAGCTTACGCCCTATTGGTCGGCACCGGAGGCGCCTGCGCAACGTCCGGTGAAATTAATTTTGCTGTTAAATTATGCAACTTTGTTTCAATATTTGCAATATGTTATTAAATTATCAGATATTATGTTATTTATTTACTTTAATTTGCCATAAAGAATATCATAGGTAGTGGTTTAATAATTTAAAACCAAAAACAATAGCTTTAAGTTGCATTTTCAAACACTGCTGAAAAGGGGTTATAAATATTTGATACACATAATTATTTTTGTACAGGAAACAAAAAACTTAGGTTAAACGTAATATTAGAATTCAGCTTAATTTAAATTAGTTTGCTAAGGGTGTCCGTCATTGAAGTTAGAAATAAAAATTGATTTTTAGTATCGAACAGATTCGATCTCACGCTCTTTGAGTTCAGGCCTTGGTTCATATATACCTAGCACAATTATTATTATTATAATGTATGCATATCAACTGCAATCTAGTCAAGATCGCGGGAAGGCATTGGATGCGAGCAGCGCAGGACCGATCGTCGTGGAGATCTTTGGGGGAGGCCTATGTCCAGCAGTGGACGTCTTCCGGGCTGCGATGATGATGATGATGATGCATATCAACTGTTGCATTTACCACGAAATCATATTATTAGTATTAACACTCTGACCTCCTTTGCATCTGATCACCCTGTTTGGGGTAACGTCGTGAAGGTATATTTGTTATAATATGTAATCATAGTATATACTGGTAGCTTTAACAGATAATATAAAAGAAATAGATTTAATTTTTACTCAAAGAAACTATAAACACTCATAAAAAGTAATTTTTTTATTCAATAAGTTTTTGGAACGCAGACTCATCCAAGAAGAGTGAGCAACAAACTTGCGTGTTTCTCTTTTAAATAAACGTTGTTCTTTCGTCAATACACATTAACAAGGATTAAGCATGCGACAATCAATATAGAAACCGACATGCACTCAATATTTGTGCATCATGTCTAGCGGTTTAGCACATCGCTTTACTTCCGAAGGTCGCGGGGTCGATTAGGTACAAACATTATGTATTCATGAGTATGAAATGTTTGTATTGGTCTGGGTGTTTTCTATGTATATATTGTATGTATGCATTTACAGAAAAAAAAACAAAACAAAAATTATCTATGGTGTATGTATTTTCCGCGTGAAATTTAACTTTATTTTTCTAAAATAAAAGAAACGGGACTTTTTTTGGCAGGTTCAGGCAGGCTAATGTAATAAGGAGTAAGTAACTTAAGCTACTTTAATTTTAGTTTTTGTAAAATTAAAGTACCCTAACTTCTCCTTAATAATCATACTCACCATAATCGGTCCAGCCATTTCAGAGATTAGCCGGAACAAACAGACAGACAAGATTGTTAAAAAAAAATATTTTGACGTATATACCGCATTTATGTTCATATGCATGTATTAAAAAAATTGTTATTTCAATATTACAAAGACACTCCAATTTTATTTATATGTGTATAGATTATATTATAATCAGCGCTATGAATTCTAAGTTGGATTATTTCTACAAAACGAAAAGATGTAAATACGCTCATTAACATTTAGCATTATTCGACCTGAGGTCAAATAATTTAATAGTGTAAGGTGCAAGATGATATGAATACCACAATATATATATATATCTTCACATAGTATATAACAAAGTCACCGCCACTATCTGTTCGCATATATCTTTAAAATTACGCAACGGATTTTAATGCAGATTTTAGCAATACATAAAGTGATTTATATGTATTGTTTATATATATAAAATATATACACCCGTGTGAAACGGTAGCTGGTATTATATAAATAATTGTAAATTTAGATTGTATAATATTCATTACAAATTATTGATTTTAGTACGTCTGTAAGCAGACAAATGTAATCGTAATATTAATTTGTGGCGCAAAATCTTTGTACATTTTTTTACGAAAACTGCGCGTACTATGGAGTATGAAAATTTGCACACTTATAGGTTATCTAGGGAACTGCAGAATGGTAACATATTTTAATAATTATATATATATATATATATAGGTATATTACATTTTGTCTACATTTTTCATAGTAATTTTATCGATTCGTCATCTGCTTCTTCCTTATCCCATTTATTTGTGGTCGGCGTAATATGTTTTTCTTTCATTCATCCCTGTTCGCAGTCATCGCTTTATTTACTTCCGTTCTTACCATTTAATTTTATCGATTACATATGACATTTGACAATAAAATATTTGTCAAACACCGCCGCTCGTTTTTTTACTCTAATGTTCTACATATCCTTGATCCTGTACAATGAAATGAATAAAATAATAGATGAAGCCTACCAATGTACAAGTCCAGTCCAGACAATAAAATTAAACGAGAATATAATTGAAATAATTTATATTATAAATATATTTAATACTATCTACATAGGAGAAAAGCGGTTGTTAGTAGAGATGTGTCAATCCGAGTTAACTCGAGTTGCGCATAATTCGGGTTAACTCTAGTTGAATTCTGCCAAGACGAGTTGGAAGAATTCAACTAGTAAATGAATGAATCAAGTGAAAGAGCGAGAGCACGATTCTGTCATCGAACTGACAATGACATGAAATTTTCCGATCATTCCATATCATACAATTTTCACTCGTCACAAATATTTCAAGACAGCGACAGCGACTTTGTTTTGTACTATGTAATAATGCTGTTGACACCGGACTGTTTATTAAGCAAATTTCATTATTAGTAGTTTTTTTATGACAGGAACTGACTGAAAATCAGCCTTGTGCAGCGTACGTGTAAACGTTACGCTCACAGCATCAGCTAAGTCAGCACCTTTTATAACAGCCCATAATATGTACTTTGAGGCATTACCGTTTCTTTTAATTTATTTTCTATACTTAGTTTAAGAGGTTAATTTCTTTTGTTTTTTCTGTAAATGAACAGTGTACTGTTGACTGTATCAACGCCAACCGTTCCGCCAACATGCCCAGCAGATTTCAGTTTGTAGTCACTGAAATCTGCTATAGCGAGGCACGCCATTTAGTCGGAGTGCGATAACCACTACTAATTAATATGATTTCTTAAAAACTTGAAGTAAATATATAAAAAGTAATGATTAAATCCAATTATAATTATGATATTAAATGTATGTTCTAGAAGTTTGATATAATCATGTTTATTTTTGAGTACAAGATATAAGTTCTGATTTGACTATAACAGTCCTACCTACCTACTGTTTTTAAAAATATAACCACTATATTGTGTGGACAGTCCAGTTCTGTTTGAACGCTCGAAGTGTAAGAAGAAGAAGTACGTATAAGTGAAAGAAGAAATTAATAGTCTTCGTGTAACGTTGCTTATATACTTTTTTCTGGCAATAAACAAATTATTATTGTTATTATTAGATGGCGGGCGTAACTAGTATTTTAATAAATCAATTGTCTCTTCTACAGAAAGATCTCGGATGGTAGAAACCAGTACTGTGCCCGGCGCCACTGCTACTAATAAGCAGTCTGTGTGAATTATCGCCACTAGATACATCTAATAACAGCTTGCATTGCTATCTGCACTTTACTACCACATTGAATCTCTAAATTAGAGACAAGAGCATCTATATTTTCTTTTCAACCGATTTCATAAAAGAGGTGTTAAATTCAAATATATTTTTTTTAATGTTACCTCATATTTTTTTATACTTAAAAAGATTTTGATAATTTTTGTTTATTTAAAAGCTTGTCCTTCACATGTAGTATCATATCAATTTAAATAAGATCTACCTGTAGTTTTTGAATCATGTTTAATCAAAAAATAATTAAGATTTACAAGCTGTATAATTTGATTTCTTAAACACATTAAATTAAAAAAAAAACTAGATGTAGAGTTATGGACGTAATCTGTCATTTACATTCAATGTAATGGTTAGGAAGTTGTTTAAAGCTACTACAGAAGTGCGTTAATGAAATCGTAACACTTCATTTATCAAATAAATTATCTGCAGACCATAAATATAATCACATGATTATGCTTATAAAACCTAAAACCACTACAGCCCGTCACACACTAAACTATCATATATAAAGTTATTATAGCTCGTGCGACGAAAGTAGTACCGAATAACTGACATTAAAAATAAAATCTCTTCAATTACTAAATACTTTATTAAAAATAAATATAAAAAATACTTGTTTTTGTATTTAAAATACAATCCATAAACTATTAGTTGCTGTTTAGTTTATTTCAGTTTAAGTAACCAAAATAACAAAATATTGTAAAACCATGCCTCTTGTAAGAAATTACTAAAGAAAAACATCATCTATCGACAACAAATTAAGGAAGGAATAATTAGCTTTGGTTTACCAATAGCGTATTTTCAGTGCATGTAGTTTTGATCATCTATTCGAAAAGAGTAGATCCACAGATTCATACAAAAAATATATTGTTCTAAATTTTGTCCAGTACAAGTATTAGGTACTACAAAAACCAATGTGAATAAATAAAAAACAAAACAGTAGCAAACACATCAGTTTTTGTTGCGAGATCTGTACTATACAAATGACTTCTAGCTGTTCCTTATTTGAAAATTCGTTCTGCTACACTACTATTTAAAGAAAAAAAAACGTTAGCGCGCTTTCTTTTTAACGTGTTCTTATTTTGAATTTTGACATGTATTACATGTATTATTTTTTAAACTATACTCGCGGTAGTCTATGATAGAATGACCTTCGTTTTGTTCTTTTGCTTTGAAATGATGATAATGTTGACTGACAGATTTATGAGGTGCTCAAATACGTGTTGAATCAGATGCTTCATAATATATTATGACTCCTGTTTCTGTATATTCAGAGAAAGTATATTATATTATAATACTGTACCTATAAATAAAATTGGAGTGTCTGTTTGTAATACTGAAATAGCCGGTTTTTTAATACATACCTATGAATGTAAATACGGTATACGCACCAAAATAATATTTTTTTTATAATTTTTGTCTGTCTGTCTGTTTGTTCCCTACTCTCTGAAATGGCTGGACAGACTTACACGGTACTTTTTTTGGCAGGTAGCTGATGCAATAAGGAGTAACTTAGGCTACTTTTGTTTTAGAAACATTCTTTTATTTTAGAAAAATACAGTTAAATTCCACGCTGACGAAGTCGCGGAAACAGCTAGTAGTATAATAAACTAGTAAATAATGGATACTACATTTATGTATATAAATGTAGTTTCCAGTACAATGTCTTCAACCGAAATGAATGTTATCAAAAAGAGATTTTTATATGTAAAATACATATTACATACCTATATATTAATGTTTATTTACCAATTCTATACGGATATTGTTGCAATTTCATTACGATTATAGTTAATATGAGAAAAACTTTTTAAATTACCAGTAGGTACTATATGTACTTCACCTTTTAAAGACAAAAACAGACTATAATAGTGTGAAACTTATACTCAGTTTCACCTATTTCAGCCGTTCAGCTTACTTTTTAAGCTGTATACGTTCGTGGGGTGGACGACTGAAATAGGTGAAACTGAGGTACAGTTTCACCTATTTCAGCCGTTCAGCTTACTTTTTAAGCTGTATACGTTCGTGGGGTGGACGGCTGAAATAGATGAAACTGAGGTACAGTTTCACCTATTTCAGCCGTCCAGCTTACTTTTTAAGCTGCACGTTCGTGGTGTGCAGATAACGCAGTAAAATTACAGGATAAGAAACACGATATCTTTATCTTAGTCGTCTGGTATGTCAAGCATAATTGGTATTACATGTATCACATGATAACGTGATGCCCATACTTCAGTTCAAGTATATAGATGACTGTAACTTATCACCAGGTGAACCGTAAGCTTATTTACCATTCCAATTACTTAAAAAACCTTATATGAAATATTTGTAGAAGATTTGTAAAATCTATTGACAGCCTCGTTTTTGCACATCGCTTTACTTCCGATGGTCGCGGGTTTGATTCCTCGCACGGTGCAAACATTAGTATTCATTAGTATGATTTTTTGTATCGGTCTGGGAGTTTTCTATGTATATTATGTATGTATTTACAAAAAATGTACATCTAGGTATTTATATCAGTTATTTAGTATCTATAACACAAGCTCTGCTTATCGTGGGATTAGATGACTGTGTTAATGGACCAGAGTTATTTATTTATTCATATTTACCGATAGTGATATTACAGGTATCATATATGATAATATTCCCATACTGCAGTTCAAGTATATAGATGACGGTGACCACTTTACATCAGGCGAGCCGTCTGCTTATTGGCAATTGTATAAAACACCTTATATGAAATACTTGTAGAAGATTTGTAAAATCGATTGAAGTATCATATCGGAATGTAAGAAGTAGCTAATAGTTGAATTATACTCAGTCGTGGTGTGAAACAAACGTACTTACATAAATTCGTCAAAGGACATTTGGCAAACTGCCAGCTCTCCCCCACTAGTACTAACTGGCAGCCACGCGCCAATAAGCAATGATTTTAGTTTACTTACAGTTCCATGCCATATTCTAAATTTAAATTATTAACCCTGACATTATGGAAATTTATGTCACAGATAACATATAAATTTTATTATCGAAGTAGGTAAAGAAATTGCATAGACTCTGCTTTTTTAGGTACTTGGAATCTCAAATAATCTTACTATGCGCATATAATTAAAATAAGTGATAAATAAGTCGCCGGTAAGTGGCAAACAAGCAAATCGTTTTCATTTTTAAGTACATAGATAGCATGTATCTTCGTATCCTATAGTTTAGCTGTCATATATTTGCTAACACGTAGAATTGACAGCAGAAATACTGATTTTATACTACAATTGTTTACTAATAAGACGGGCTGTAGGCTTATCCCTGTGTATATAAAAAAACTCGAGTAAAGTCAGTAAATAATTATTAGCGTCCGATAATAGCGCATACAAGTACGCCATAAATCCGTCAGGTTCACTGGCGCGCGGCCAGTGTACGCTGCACTTAGCGCCTCCCCGCGCCATCTTTGATTTGTTGCTCGCATATCTTTAAAAGAACAATGTGATTGAATATGTGTATTCAAAATTTGTTGATTAGTCCTATGTAATTCTATTCCTTAGAATAAAACTGTTTCAGCTCACTGTATTATTATTCACTCGTATGAAAACAATGATATAAATAAAAAATAAAATATTACTCCTAACTAGGGCTCAGTCATCAGTGCTATAATGCTATATTGCTTTACAAACTGTGCTTTAGTTTTTTTAGTTCACTAACAGATTGATTTGAATTCAGTTCAATTAAAACTATTATTTTAAATAATAACTAATGCTATTACTATTTTCTGTATACTTATTGATTTTTCGTGTGGTTCATTCAAAGATATCTAAGTTGATCCTATGAATAACGGACTTGTAATATCTTTTCTTGTGTTAGGAAAGTAGGTGCTGGCCAGTACCAATGGTTTGGCGCGCAGCCAATGATTAATTTATAGTCATATCATGTGACCATAGGTTTGTTTCGTCTACATTTAAAAAGTAAAATACATAAACTTATTATTCTCTCTTTTTCTTAAATTTGAAAGTATAAATTATAAATACTGCATATGTACATTTTATTTTTTATTCTGTTTATCCTTTAAAAGAAAGGCAAACGGAACTGTGTCCATACAGCCATGCTATTTGTCAACGACAAAACGTCGTTGACAGAAGTTTTACTAAGGCGGGAAAACTATTAAAACAATATTCGAAATTTAAACTTCAATGGGACAATTTTTTAGAATGATTTGTTAGTTCAGAAAGAAAAAAAACTCTTGTTAATGTATGTAACTATAATTTATGCAAAGTAGTATACTAACGTGTATGAAAGGACCATTAATTACTTGTTTTACTAATTGTGTATTATGAATAATCAGTGATTGTGTATTGTGTACATATCATCAATTAAGGGTAAACACAACGAGCGCCCAAAACGCCACGTCAAAGTTGAAGCGCGTCACCCCCGCCCCCATCGCAGTGTGGTGCAATTTTTTTATGGAGGTGCCCCCCTCGGTACCAGGCTGTTCAGTGACGGTTGCACCTCTATAGTGGGAACGGTGTGTATTGTCCATGTTACTGGCAGCTTGGTCAGTTATAGCTCTTACTGTAAAATTATGAGAATAAAATGATGTTTTTAAAAATGGAATACATCAAATATATATTTCATTTTTAAAAATACTCTCTTTTTATAATTACAGTTTTTGGACTATTTTAATTATGTTTCTCAAAGAAATAATAGCAACGAATATTATTGTTCTTAATTTTTTTTTTTATTACAATTCATTGTCATTATACTCTCATTTTTGGTACGTTCTCCAAGTAAAAGTTATACCGACAATATAATACTAGTTTTTTTCTTAATGAATCAATCGAATTCAGATTCACAAAATAATATTCCAAATAACCTTTTCAACTTCTCATAGGCAATTAATTATTTTAATATTACTTTTTTATATTTTAAAATTAGAATGAACCGATTCGCGCCATCCGCACCGAGGCTGCGTCCATTTTGACACGGCGATTTTTTCCCGCCCACCGCGTGTTTTCGTTTATTTCGTTGCACACACGCGCCGATCAGACGTCGGTACCGAGTACCGATCGATCTGTCGACCTGCCTTCACTCAACTAACCAGCGTCAAACACCAATTCGTACATTCTATTTTCTTAGCAGCTAAATGATTTTCCCGCCATTTTTTAAAAAAAGGTAATATTTTTTCAATATTCAAGTGGCTAATTTCAGTAGCATCTAAATAATTTTCCCGCCATTTTTAAAAAGTGTTATCGTTTTGATCAAGTGATTCATTTCATTGGCCCCTAAATAATTTTCAATAGTAGATATTCTTATAATAATGTTCCTGCCGAAATATTGAACAATAAAGTATAGTTATTTAAGTAAATGTTTCAATACAAACCATGACAATTAATATAGATCCAATTTGTCCCAAACTAAGCAGAGTTTGTACTTATTGTACTACTAGGTGTACTAAACAACTGATAGAAATACTGTAATAATTGTTTTGGGTAAATATATATCGTAGGTATGCATAGGTAATACTCATACACTAACAATAAAATCATAAAAACAAATGTTTGTATCGTTTATCCGTCATACTCGTGAACGGGTGCTGCTTGTGGGGACTGGTTTGTTCGGGTTACGAACACTGATTACACTATTTGTTTTTGCAATAGCATATGCTGGTGGTCACTCTATTTTCCCAAATTTGAATTTAAAACTGAATCTGTATTATTGTAAACATGAACAAAATTTACTTGAAAAGAATACGAGCTGAGTTTCTTTTCAGTTCTTCTCATCTCGAAATCATTCCGAACTGACTGTAGATTTGACATATCATAAGAGTCTGTAATAGACCCACATGAATAAAGATATTTTGAATTTGAAAATCGAATCTATAATGGACCTGTATGGTTAAAGATATTTTGAATTTGAAAATCGAATCTATAATAGACCTGGATGAATAAAGATATTTTGAATTTGAAAATCGAATCTATAGTAGACCTGTATGAATAAAGATATTTTGAATTTGAAAATCCAAAACGTAACCTACATATATAGGAAGTAAAGCGGTAACCAACTTAATAAAAGGGAGAAAAGTGTTCTTGGGGTTCTACGTATATTGAAGTTGTGCATTATAAAATATTAATATGTTGTCACTCGATAGGAGCCTCCCCGCGGCGCACCTGGAAACAGCTAGGATACGGTAACGCAGTGTCTAGACTGGCCTATCCTCTCACCACAATTACACAACATTTAGTTGCCATTGAAAAGAAAGAAGAAGAAGACTCGAGAGTCACCCAAACATCATAATATTAAAACGTGAAGCAAAAACTTTATACCTTTTTACGAAAATTGCACGGAGTTTGAAATTTCGCACACTTATCTTATTAACATTATAAACGCGAAAGTTTGTGAGTATGGATGGATGTTTGTTACTCTTTCACACAAACACTACTGAACGGATTTTGATTAAACTTTACAGTAATATAGCTTATACATCAGAGTAACATATAGGTTAAAAATTTCACGCAGGTGAAACTGCGGGCACAGCTAGTAGTTTATATAGAGAAGGAGTTCATAACGTACATTGCAATTAGAATAAATACTTGAGCCTACGACCTTGTGCGTGTATTACCATATATATATTTGTAAATCTATTATAATAAACAGTTTTGAAACAATAAAATGGAATACGCCAAACAAACGTTATGGCACAGATAACATAATATTACATAGTTATGGTGATACCTACGTGATCATAATTTTCGGTCACATTTCGGTTTAGTTTAATTTTATTTTGCACTCCTGCATAATGCATAAAAAATACAATCAATAGATAAAACATTACTTACACTACCATCATTATCATTGTTACAAAGTATAAAACAAAGTCGTTGTCGCTGTCTGTCCGTCCCTATGTATGCTTAAATTTTTAAAAGTATGCAACGGATTTTGTATCGTTTTTTTTTTTAATAGATAGAGTGATTCAAGAGGAAGGTTTATATGTATAATACATATATAGCCGTGCGAATCCGGGGCGAGTAGCTAGTTATATAATATAACAGATAAAAATACGTCAATGTCAAATGATGTTAATTGTTAACAAGGAAATCAAAAACACGGAGACATGGCTGTATGGACGTAGTTCCCTTTGTCTTTTCATTAAAGAATAAATAGAAAAAAAAATCTTAATTGTTAAATCAGATAATCGAGGTTTGTTTCTATGCTGTTATCAAAGTAATCTATATATAAATAGGTGAATCAAATCCACAATAGAACCATAATAATGTTGAAACTTATAATTTAAACTAGCTTTTGCCCGCTGCTTCGCTCGTGTTAGTTTATCCCCTTAGGGGTGGAATTTATCAAAATCCTTTCTTAGGGGATGCCTACGTCATAGTAGTTTTATGCATGCAAAGTCTCAGCCCGATCGGTTTAAAATTGACAAAGTTTCATACAAACTTTCATCCCCTATTTTATCCCCTTGGGGATAGAATTATTCAAAATCCTTTCTTAGCGGATGCCTACGTCATGACATCTACCTGCATGCCAAATTTCAGCCCGATCCGACCAGTGGTTTGGGCTGTGCGTTGATAGATCACTATGTCAGTCAGTCACCTTTGAGTTATATATATTTAGATAGGGCTCATGGTAAAATATGGTCGAGCGCAGTGGTGGCTGACTCATCCGTCATATATATATTTAGATTAATTATGCTTGCATTTCGACTAGTTTTTTTATGGATAATAATTATTCCATTATAATGGAATGGTGCACATGCACTAACTGTTTACGCTCGCGGGGCACCAGTGGAGGATGATAAGAGCATGAGGTCTGGTTAGTTAGCCCATCGTGACAAATTCACCAAAAATTTGTCACGCTGAATTCCAGGGAGAAACGCATGGAGGTCAATCTGACATGGTACATTGCTTGCAGTAAGATCATCAATTCACATTACTACTAATCCCCTTTTCCCCTTATTTTGACCACATAGCGACCACTATTACACGATTGACAACAAAAGGGAACAGCGTGGAGGTCCACCTGACATAATACATTGAAGCAATGGGTTCATCAGTCTGCATTACTAGCAATGTCCTTCCCCCCTATTTTTTTTTATTTAACGATATTGGTTTTAAAATAAAAGGAAACGTATCATTAACCCAGAAACGCTATGATCGAATCAAACAATTACACAGACACGCGTGACCCGTGATCAGTAAATTAGCAATTAATGAATGCAGCGGGCCTGTAAGGGCTGCCACCCTCACTGGGGTGACGAGGGGGTCGGTGTTTTTTTTTGTTACTAGGTATATAGGTAGCCTGGACTCTGCTCTGATGAGGTACACAAGGTCGGAAACGCTAGACGATAAGTTCGAAGATAAATGTTATAAATAATTAAAAAAAGATAAAATTAAATGTTGTAAAGTATTATTTATTTAGATATCTATAAATAAATGAAAGAAACTACTCTTTATTACAACTTAGAAATATATAATTTTTAAAGTATACCCTGATTATTATTTTTTAAGTTGAAGAAAATGGAATATTTAGAGTATATAGGAACAAAAGGTGGTCTTATCGCTTAAGCGGTCTCTTCCAGATCTATGGGTAGAGTATTATTGTTTATAGATTGTATTCTGCATCATTAGTAAACATTAAATAAATAATGAAATTATAGCGCAACTGCCCATACCTCGAACACCGATCTCGAAGAGAAGATATCTCCTGGCCACCGGATCTGATTCCAATAAACTTTTTTTTTATGAATTGTTTCGTATAACTTAGCCATAAGGTTGTTATCTTAAGGCCGTTTTCTTTTATTCTTATCGTTTCCCGCGGTCAATTGATGAACTTGAAGAAAATATCCGACGAGAAATACTTGTCGCATTATAGATCTTACTTGCCGCGCAGTGATGGAAAATGTTAGTCATCGTTTAAAAGTATGCCAAGAACGAAACGGAGCACATTTGGATGAAGTAATTTCAATAAAATAATTCCCCTTTTATGTAGTAATACACGCAATAAAATATTTTTTTAAACTATACATAGTTTTATTTTTATTATTTTTTTCATTTCAAAGAACTTATGGGACAGACTGTACAACCTTTGTAAGATCTGCATCATTTACATAATCACTGTCAACCCCACACACCGATCAGCAAAACAGTGCTTTAATACTCGCATCTCCTTTTAAGTATTTTAATGAGGTCAATCTTATTATGATATCCTGAGATTAATATCTCAGGATAATCTCCAGGGCATCCTCCACTGTATGTCTGTCATTTTCAGCTTTTTTCACAGTGAGCCCGCAGCATTCGTTTTTCTCGTGCGCCGCCGCCCCTGCCCCTGACCCCCCCCCCCCCTGGCCTGCCCCCCGGGGGCGCCCCCTGATAGCACCGTGCGCGGAATTTGATTAATGCAATGTTCACGATAATTATTCCTGTTACTATTTTTTGACAGGATAAAGTTTTTTCGTTCAGCGTTGACTTTTGTTCTATTTTCGCGCCACATTTCGAATTTCGAATGTGAGATTGTGAACGTCATTTTTAGTTTGTATTTGAAAATGGAATTGCGCTTTTTTGCGTTTCGTATTTGTACTGCAATGAACAGTCAGTGAACAGTTGAGCAGGTGGTTTTGTTCCAATGTAGGAAATGGTCCTTTAAACTTTACAATGTATTGTATTATTGAATTTGCCTACCAATACAATAGCTCTAAACCTACTGTTAATTGACTAAATTATTAACTTGTTTATAGAACTTATATTTTATGTAATTTATTTATTAAAAAGTTTTCTACTTCATCCTAACCATTCAAAACGCAACATAGACTAAGACACACACTCGTAGTACGAAAGTGTAACCTAAATAATTATTGTGTAAATGTATGTGTTTATAAATTTATAGTTCTTTAATAAACAGTAAAATAAATGAATAAATCACGAAATATGCTGCGTGATAATTCTTATAAAAAAATCTCGGAGATTTTAACACCGTATAAATATATTGGCAGAAACAGAAATATAAATAGAAAAAATCATTATTCAAATAAACTCAATACAAGCACTTTTCAATAGTCGTATTTTTTATTCTACCATTCATTCGGAACGCAAATTCATCACAAGAAGAATTAGCAATAAAATTGTGTGTTGTTATTTTGATTTTTTTTAATAAGTATTTACACCATAACAAGTAAGAGGCATGCGATAATCAACATAGAAACCGCTACGCACTCATTCTTAGTGCAATCAAATATTGTCGGCACTATGAATTTTAAGTTTTTTCTACAAAAACATTTTTATCTTACAAACTCTTCAGTTTTATAATAAGTGTTTTTACAGAGAAAATGTTTTATACGACATTTGAATCTTTTTTCATATTGTATAAATAAAACTATAGTAATTACATAGCACCCTCATAAATGAAAATCTTAGTATGCATCAGAATTAATAGAATTTTAGACATTTCAATTAACACATCGAAAACTAAGTAGTCTTGTCTCTGGTCTTAACCCTTTCCTACAAGGAAAAAATATAAAAACGAGAATGTAATATTAGGCTGTATAGTTTTATACCTTTGCCTTTGCACTTGTATATAAAATATTACTACTACTACAATATTTCTCTGTACATAATTATCTACTACATAAAATTCTCGTGTCACAATGTCAAACCATACTCCACCGAAACGGCTTGACAGATTTTTTATGAAATTTTATATGCATATTCACTACGTCTGAGAATCGGCTACTATCTATTTTTCATACCCCTAAGTGATAAAGGTTGTCCACCCTAACATTATTTTATTTTTGTAAAAAAAATATTCTCTTGCCATTAAAAAATACAAACAACCTTAAATTTTCACCCTTCTATCACCAACCCCTATTTTTTAATAGCGATTTTAATTTATATGGCAGAACAACGTTTGCTGGGTCAGCTAGTTATAATATAAAGAGCAAGTCTAGGTGGTAACTAAAACAATCTCCGCTGGTAATATCCGGATCTCTACAGTACATAAAATCACAACCATGCAAACAAAACGTTCATGTACACTTAAATTGAATCTATATAAGTACAGCATTTGATTATTATAGCAGCACGATAATTATTCCTGTTACTATTTTTTGACAGGATAAAGTTTTTTCATTCAGCGTTGATTTTTGTACTATTTTCGCGCCACATTTCGAATTTCGAATGTGATATTATGAACGTCATTTTTACTTTGTATTTGAAAAAATATACGGCACATAAAATCACAAGCACTAAACGAAATATTTATATAAACTTAAATTGAATTCTATATAATAACAGCATTTGATTCATGCAATATTAACGATAATTATTCCTGTTACTATGTTTTTACAGCATAAAGTTCTTTTCGTTCGGCGTTGATTTTTGTTCTATTTTCGCGCCATATTTTGAATTTCGAATGTGATATTGTGAACGTCATTCTTAGTTTGTATTTGAAAAAATATACAGCACATAAAATCACTAGCACACAACGAAATATTTATATAAACTTAAATTGAATTCTATATAAGAACAGCATAGAGCTTATTATAAGTTTATTTAAAATGTACTAGCAGATTTGGACGTCGCCCTGTCTGGTTAAGCAGCGATTGTATGTTCAAACCATCCAGGATCCCACTAAAATATTCATACAAATTTTATCTTAATAGGTCCAGCTATTTAGGAGGAATGTGACAATCACAGGTACAGAAGACTTCGGCGGTCTCGGTGGTATAGCGGTTTAGTACACTGCTTTACTTCCGATGGTCGCGGGTTCGATTCCTCGCACAATGTAAACGTTTGTATTCATGAGTATGATTGTTTGTATGTATTAAAATATCTAAATCAGAACAAATAACACGGTAAGCAGCTACTTACCGTGGGACTAGATAGCGCTGCGTTAATTGTCTAGGATTATTTATATATTAATATATTGGTTATACATATCTACACTTTATAATGTCTAAATAGACCGGTTCCCTTTAAAAGCCTTATTAAAAATAGCTCAACTAATTTATTCTACTGCACGTGAACAACCGGGGACAATATTACTCAGTGAATATTTTTTTTTAAGGACTATATCGTTAAATGAAGATATATTTTATTTTTAACTATTTACAATTACAAAAAAATGTAAATGAATTAATGATACCGGCCTATCTTATTTGTATTGAAATTGTATATATATATATAGAACTCAATATAAATATATTAATAGATATTGAGATTGAGTGCGTAGTAGTTTCTATGTTGATTGTCGTACGCCTAATCCTTGTTGTATTCATTTCTGGTAATAGCTAGAAAACCCATTTAGCTATTAATATACACTTGAAGGATGCAAATAGAAGCAAAACATATAATTAAAAGCAAGATTGTAATGGTAGACGCTGGGACAATAGTACGCCAGACGCCGCGAGACAATACTAGTGCACAAAATGGCCGGAAACAATAGCGGGTAATTATTTTTCTTTTTAACACCTTCTTGACGGTTGTCATTCAGTAATATCTCTTATTACTTACTATAGTATTTGCACCGCAAAGTGTCAGTTTGAAATATTTCGTTTTGTGAGGCAATTTTAATCATAAAATTAATTAAAATCTTTAATTAATTAAACTTTTTTAATTATGCATTATCTGTAGTTGTTAATATTATTTTGTTTGTTTTGTTGTGTGGAAAGTAAACTCAAATTTATTAATAATTACTATCTTACTAATATTATAAATGAGAGAAATTGCGAGAATGGATAGATGGATGTATGGGTGTTTTAACAAAGAAAGACAAAGACAAAGAGTAACCTCTTTCACGCAAAAACTACTGAACGGATTTTGATGAAACTTTACAGTAGGTTATGCATCAGAATAACACATAGGCTATATTTTTTATTGAAATTTGAATACTCAAATTTAACATGGGTAAAACCGGGACACAGTTAGTTTTAAATAAAATAAACCACAATAACCGTTTTACCGGTTCAACCACCCCTCAACCCCACTTACTGCATCGGGGAATAACAACAAATTACTAACAAAGTACCAGGATCACATAAGCGTGCAGGCTGCATCGCATAAGATTGATGCGAGCGGGGTGGCGCGGGGGCGGGCGCGGGCGGGGGGTGACTTGGGTGATGGATGACTCGAACGGCCATTACACCGAGACTATGGAAGTATCGGGATGACTGTAATATATGAATGTGCACGTCATATAATGGGACGAAGGCAGTACACCAGCTCTAGAAGCAATGCATATTTTTAAGCTTATATAAAATCCATGCTAATCCATCCTGATCCAGTGTAATAGCTTAGGATTTGATTCCTCGCACGGTACAAACATTTGTATTCATGAGTGTGATTGTTTGTATCGGTCTAGTCTAGTCTATTTTTCTAGGTGTAATATGTGTGTATTTGTAAAAAAAAATGTATATGTACAGTATGTAGTATATGTATCAGTTATCTAGTACTTAGAACATAAACTTTAGCTAGCTTAACTTGGGTCTAGATGGCGCCGTGTGAATTGTCCTGAGTTTATTATTACAGCATAATAATATAAACATAAAAGCGTGTGATGCTAATAAGCTAATCAGAGCTTGTATTATGGGTACTAGACGACTGATAGCAATATATCAATGCATGTTTTTTAAAAATCAAAAGTATAGCCCAACCCAGACCAATACATATAATCAAACTCATTTATACAAATGTTTGCATCGTGCGAGGAATCGAACCCGCGACCATTGGGTATGCTAAACGTCAAAAAACGAAACAAAATGTTGATTCCTTGTCCTAATGACAAAATAAAGTAAAATAGTCGTTGAGAGAGAAGGGTCTACTGTCAGTTATTAAGGGGTTACGTGATTACGAACATGGCAGCATGTGTGATATCATACGCCTATCATCAAGTGTAACTTGGAACTGTAGAAAAATATTAAAAAAAAATTGGAAGAAAAACATCTTTCACGTGTAACATGTCTGCTTTATACCAAGTTTATCCAAGTAATCCTTCTCCAGAAGCTGATTTTAGCGAAGTTGATTGACAAATAAACTAACAACCTGACCATTGGGTGGGTCGTGTCATGATTTTTTTGTAAGTATTGTTTTATTAACGGAATAAAAAGTCGGTTATCACCATTATCGTAAAATTTATAGAGGGCGCCACTGTGTTATACTTTGGAATTAGACGCTCGTCTTTCCCGCACTACCTTAAATGATACAAATGTGGCGAAGCAATGGCAGCTGGTAGAAAGAACAAACATTCTGAGTAGTGGACAGTTCACGGAGAACCTGATATGAGGTGAACATGTAACTGCTAACAAGAAACTACAGCTTTTAGGAGACAGCTGATGGGGAATCTTTGTGAGATGAACAATAGCCGCCAATAAACAATACGAGACTACAGCGTAGGGTTTTTCAAGAAGGATATATTAAGGTTTTGTAAGGGTCGACAACGCGCACGTGACACCTCTGTCACGTGCGCGTGTTTCAGGAGTACTGAAGCTACGGTTATCATGTACCATCAGAAGGGCTGAATGCTTGTTTGCCACCATCGTTATGTAATTAAACAAGCAATCCATGTTAACTAAACGTAATAGTCATTAGTTTTTAAGTAGCAACTGTCGCTTATAAACTGACTGAATGGCTTCATGTTTATGTGATGCGTTACCGTACCGGAGGAACCGTATCCATAATATCACTGCCATTTCTCCACGCGCATCGAACATAGCTTACAAAGCTAACCGCTTGACGCCTGAAAAATAGTCGTCAGTTTTTCAGTGGCAACTTTCTCTTATATACATAACCTGATTCACGGAGTTCATATGGTCATATGATGCGTTGTCGTACCGGAGTACTAAGATCCATATTCATAATTTCACTGCCATTTCTCCCCACATACTGAACCACAGCTAGCTGCGTGGCGCCTTAAATAGATTACAAAGAGGTTGATGGTATAGTTATTGGATTCGGTTGCCGCTTCATGGGGACAGTCAACTTCATTTTGAGCAACCACTTCAGTTATATAAACAAATGGGTTTTACTTCATACTCTATATAGTAAGACATAAAACTATAAGGAAACTAAATTTTTATACTACGGAACCACTAAAACCAGATGAGATAGCCGTTCAACTTTTTTACAACCTTGACAGTTTCAAAAATTCTTCGGAAAAAAAAGACTCGTTAAAAAGTCATTCTTGACACATGGCATCCATTTTTATGGCTATTATTTCCACATTAATCTTATTTAATTGAGTTGGCAATGCGATAGGAGATTTATCATCTTCAAAATTGAGAGGTTGAAAAGTACACCATGTATCAATAAAAGAAATTTCAAAACTGTATGATACTAAAATTACTTATACCAGAAAATTATATACATATATATATATTACCTACTCTGTTACAAGTACTAAACATCCTTATCAAAACAACTTTTTATTATTTTATCGAGGTAGATTGCAGCCACTAAGTCTTCCTCCCTCCGAAACGGCAGGAGTCTAGTGAGATATCACAGATTACACTTGATAACGTGATGTTATAGCGCTGTACATGTATATAGACCATGATTACTACATCTAGGTATACTACCATTAGGTTTCTGCATAAAAAAACAAAAAATTTTATATACAATTGCGTAGAGATAAACTTATATGGTACGTAAACAATATAGGTATATATCCAAAAAACTGCTATCTAAGGTCTTGTTATTTAATAATATATATAAAGTGTTGTTCCTCATTGATAGTAATTTGAATCTATTTAATATTTGTTATTATCGAATTTTTATATTAAATTATCTTTGTATTAAAGTTTTAAAGAATTGAATAAAATATCTATATGTATCTCAAGATTTGTAGACTTATGTTAATTTAGGACATTTTCTATCTGTTCACTAATTCAACTATTCGAATCTATCTATCCAGGTATTATATAAAGGATTAATAAAGAACCAATCATGCTCACGTATATCAAAACAAGTATAGGATTCTTAACACAACATCAATGTCAGATATTGACAAATTGAATAATTAGAATATTACTTTACAAAAACTAATCAAGCAGCGCGTCATTATACCGAGGAACTATTTGATCGCCTACAATTCCCAGGACATTCGACATGACGGGTCAAGTGTCTGATAAAAATCAAAGGAGTTATTCATCATAACCCAAACGACTCAAAATAAATCTTAAAAATATCGGTACACGTTACAAAATCGATTTACGACCGTGAATATCCTTACATTTATCCTTGCCTGCAGATCGTGACTGTCAAAGGAGAATTTAGCTGTACGAAAACAGACTTTATTGCTAATAAGTTCAGAGTTATTTATTAGTCGGGCGTTTAGAGGTCCTCAAGAGGCAGCCAGGTCGATGGATGAGGGTGGAATCTCACAAAAAGCCGTCCAACCGGTTACGTGGTCGGTTCGCGGCGACCGATTCGTAGTTATTCGATACTGAACGAATGCTCTAATCATATATTCATATTTTTTAGAATCATTAGACTATGGAATTTTGAGGTAGAGTAGACACGTGATGTGGTGTAAGGGATGGTGCAATTGCCGGTTCCTTTTTTTTTTAAACTAATAATTATACGAATTTTTTTAAAGATATTTAAAAAGTTTACTCTGCATAGTTGAACTGCAAAAAAATAACCTCGCGTCAGGACTAATTTTAAAAAGTTTCCAAAGTTGTTCAGCGTTCTGCCAAGCTCGGTCATAAATTGTGAATTCTTACTGAAATGGAGAATCAGAAAACATTTATTTTAAGGCGATATTACACTATCAAATATTTGGTATCATGACTAGATACATTTATATAAACTAATAGCATTTAATTACTAATACGCAAAGATTTTATTTTTTGTATGTAATCGATAAACTCAAATACATACTCGGTTTTTTTTATTTCTTCATCCATAGAAAACTTTATTCAAAGCATTATCCACCAACAACTTGGGCACTAGTTTTTTTTTAACTATAAATCGTCAGTAATTGGTCTAAGGTACGAATGTGCGCGGAACGATAGTCAATTTTTTACTAACTAGCTACTCGCCCCGGCTTCGCCCGGGTGTACATGTATTATATATATAAACCATCCTATTGAATCACTCTATCTATTTAAAAAAACCGCTTCAAAATCCGTTGCGTAGTTTTAAAGATTTAAGCATACATAGGGACGGACAGACAACGACCGCGACTTTGCTTTATACTATGTAATGATTCATTTTAAATGTCATTATAGAGTTCTACAATATATTATTAGGTCTATTGATTCCCTACTCCGACTTATATACCCAAAAGTCACTTCAAAGAAACGCACACAATGAAAAAATGTTTGTGTGTCAATTTATATTTCTTACTGACTCTCCGATAAAAGAAACGCCGGTAATAAAATAAAAAAAAAAAATCCAAGAGCCACGTTGGATTCAAATTAGATTTCATTTGATTTAACCTTCTCTCCTCTATAATTAAGCTATCAAATGAAAAAAAAATTCAAAATCTGATTACTAGTTTCAAAGATTAGTGCGTGCAAACAAACTTAAACCTAAGTACCATATCATATTGTTACTTAATGGATTTATATTATTTTGCTACCATAAGTGTGCGAAATGTCATACACCTCCGTTTACTCTCCTCAATTATAAGGGGTACAAAGTTTTTCTTCATGTATTACTAACAGCAATACTAACAGTAGTGATGTCTGAAATGAAATAAATAGATAAACCTGGACAATTAACACAGCGCAATTTAGTCCTACAGTAAGCAAAGCTTGTGTTATGGATACTAGATAACTAATAGAAATACTTTTTTAAATTACATACATATAAAACACCCTAACCGATAAACGATCATACTCATGAATACAAATGTTTGCACGGTGCGAATCGAACCCGCGACTGTCGGAATTAAAGCGGTATACTAAAACCGCTAGACCATAGAGGCTGTCTGTATCTGGTGATAAAAAAACGGAATGCGTGGAATGTTGCCATTATATCGTTATTCAATAACCCGTTCCCGGTGATTCAGTATGTAAATGTTAATTTGCCTTACTGGCCTCCTCCTTTAGCTAATAAGTTCCTACAATACGTGTATGTAACGTGACTCATTGGAAAATATTCTTACCTTTTTGTCTTATTATTAGTACTATTAATTTATAATTTAGAACCCGCAAGTCTGGTGGTAAAAAAAAATACAACTTAAATAAAATCTAATAATGTTAATTACAAAACTATTACTATAAAAATTATATGAATATTTTTTTTATATATTGCATATTTTAATGAAAACAGACAGATGTTTAAATTATTCACATAAACTAGTTGTTTAAAATGTGCAACACAACTATCCACAGAACGCCATCTAGACCCAATAGATATAGTTTTTTGTAAATACATGTTTTTTGTATTGGTCTGGGTGTTTATTATAAACACCAATATACAAAAAATATACTCGTGAATACATGAATCTGTACATACATCGGAAGTAAAGTAGTGTGCTAAGTCGCTAGATCACCGAGGCCGATATAAAGCATTTTTTGAAAGAATATATAAATATTATTTATTGCACTTAAATTCATTTGTAAGTATATTAATTACAACTAATGTTAACAAAGAAGGACTTGTCTCTAAAAGAGATCTCTTCCAGTCAACCCAATAGAGCGTGGCATTGGAAGTGTTGAGTGGGTCAAAATGTGCAAATAATAATTTAATAAAAATGTCATAAATAATTAAAACTAAACATAAAAAGGATGCGAGCAGCGCAGGACCGATCGTCGTGGAGATCTTTGGGGGAGGCCTATGTCCAGCAGTGGACGTCTTCCGGGCTGCGATGATGATGATGATGAAACATAAAAATGTAATATATAATCACTAGTACTAAATTATATAAACTCCCAGATAGTCAGAGTCATTGTCGACCATCGAAGTCGTGGTGAACACAACACCTAAGAAACACACACTTATTTTTGAAAGTCTAGAATCTGGTAGTTGTTTATGAAATTAAAACTAAATCTATATTCTCAACCAGTAGCCGTAATAACATTAGCTGCGTATGAACTTTACATAATATAAAATGAAGTCCCTTCCGTTGTCTGTTCTCTTATATCTACCTTTTAAACTACTCAACGGATTTGAATACAATTTTTTCCAATAGATATTCAAAAGAGGGATTCAAGATAGAGTTTATTTGTATAAAATATACACTTGTGCAAAGCCAGAGCGGGTAACTAGTGAGATATATATATTTCAGGGATAAAATGCAAGTCAAATTTTAATTTAGGTCTATAGGAAAATATCAATTAAAACTGCACTCCATTTCTTGCTTGATTACTTTCACAAACATACAAAAACCGCTGTTACAGCTTTTATAAGCTCCTAAAAAGCCTCCTTATTCTTTTTTAAATATATGTAAGGTACAGACATAGGCCTGTTACAAATTTAATAGATGTAAGTATCGATAATTTGGTTTTGGAATGTTTTTTTTAATAACAAGTCACGTTATTAAATGCAAAAAGAGCTTATGCAAAAAATAGATTTATTGCGTAGTCGTCAAGGACATTCGGACCTACGTTAACACAGAACGGGTTGTGGCTATAGTGAACAAATAAATATTAAAACTGTGATACAGGTATTTGAATGTCACTTCACTAACTTGTCCAGCTACACGCATGTTCAGACAAGTGTTTATATTCTAGACAATTCTACGGAAAATCAGCAATTGGATTTTTTTATATTGAACCTACATTTATGGCTACACAATAGTCCATTGTACAATGTTCTCGTACAGTCAAGAACCCTACCAGATGGATGTAAATAGCGAGCAGGATCATTCGCAAGGCCTTATATTATGGACGGCTGGGTTCGGACCCCGAGCTTGCGCTCCTTGCCCGGGCATTTAAATAGCGAGGAGCTCTGTCACCAAGGAGAACAACGAAGAGATACCATCTTGAAAGACATGACCACTCTGTTAATAGTGTATCACTAAAGAAGAAGACTTATACATATTTCTGTCAACAATCAAAATCGTTCTGTTTATTTACATCTCTACAGAACTTAGATTTAACATAAGTGTAATGTTAGTCCACGTTACGACTCCGCTTTAGTATACGTTTTACTAATAAGTCTGCAATTTTTGCCAAACTGAAGAGGAAACCACTACACATCCTGTGTGGTTGTAGCCCTCTGCAATAATGTAATATCTCCTTTGGAAAATTTACACTCTATCCTGAAGAGATAAAAACCATCGCTCCTAAGAATATCCTTCAATTCTTGTCCTTGCCTGTAGCCAACTCTGAAAAAGGGCGAGCACGATAGATCCTTGTAAGTCGTAGTGCTACAGGCCCAAGCACCTGAGAATAGCCCAAACCCCCCCAATAAAAAAAAATATAATAAGTCATGAAGCACACTATCAGATAAACTTACTAATGTAATATAATTATGACACTTGTGTACTCATTGCCTAGATACTACAGGGGCGAAATGAAGTCGCAACACCTCATCACATCATACATAACGCTACAGTGGTGAGGTGATACCTATCACGCTTTATTGCATGGTCATTTATAACATTTGGACCTACGACAACACAGAATGTGTTGTAGTCATAGAGAATAAATAAACTGTGAACTAAAACAAACAAAACTACATTAATGTAATAAATTGTCCAGCATATAATGCAAGCTTGGTCATATACTAAACAATTTGACTGAAAACAAATCAGGAAGCGATTCGAGTATCGCAAATTAAAATTTTATGTTTTTGCCGCCAGCACTTACCTCAGTTCCACCTAATTATTCTCCAGCAGTTTGTTTCTAAGTGTTTCAGTTGAAGGATCTGATAGAGATATGAGATATAACAGTGAAATTATAAGACAACCCATGGTTAATATCACTGTGGATGCTATTCAGGGGTATAAACCTAAAATTACGTTATAGGATTTATTTGTATGTTTCTTGTAAGTGATCCATTTGACTCATTTATTCTTATTCTTAGATCTCATAGAAAGAATATTTGTGACTTTCTATTAGGTGGGCCTTTTGACTTATTTATGCTTATTCTTAGACCTCACAGAAATTGTTATATCTTTGGGCTATTTGACTGATTTTCAGTAGTCTTATTTTGTGCTTAGCAAAATAAGATCTTTATTTCCACCTTTCATATAAATATATAGAATAGAACTTGTTAAGCAACCGACTGGCAGCAGAAATAGCAAGATAAATGTACTCATGTAAAGGACTACATATAAAATCTTGCCCTGGTAAAACAACCAATTAATTTAAATTTAAGTACCTATGAAATGGTTTCATCAAGATTAAGCTACAGGCAAAACCAGTTACCGATCCTTTTCTTAATTAAAAAAATACTATAATTTGAACAAAATTGTATATTCCACTGTACTAACTACGCAGAACACTATCGATTCCAAAAATAATCATCAAAATCGGAGCAGACCTACTTGTGGCATACAAATAAAATGTAGAGTATAAGTTTCAATATACTTAGTTAGTATCTAGAAACTGTTAACAGTATTGTAGCCACTCTTTTTTATGAAATTATGTTTTTTTATAGTTAAATACTTCAAAATACCAGAGTCGAAATACGAACTGCCACTTTTTGAGGTTGTATCTAGAATTGTAATAACAAACTACGAAACTGTACAACTAGTGATTTTTTTACAAGGTTTTTTTCTGTCTGACTTTTTATTTTATTTTTGTCATGAAACTAGTTTAGGTTTTGTTTACACTTTATTGAATTTTATTCTAATATTTCTGATACTAGTGTAGACGTATCTATATAACATTTATTATTATATTTCAATGTTGAGGCAGGTCACGGACAAGGTGAGTGGCACTGCCACCCTAATAAGCATTTACGTGCAAAAAAACGTCGTAAAAATGGAAATTTTGTGATATAATTAGTTCATAGGAACGCGACGTGTTGTTTATTTTGCACCAACACTACATTAAATAGTCAGTATTCGAATATAAACCTTATTAATTTATACTTTAGAGTGGTTATAAATATGAATATCGATTCGTGACCGAACATATAAACTTTATATTGTTTAAGAGTTCGATACTCGGTTATACGGAATTGTGACAATTGAAAATGGGACTTAAAGCTTGGGGATAGAGTTGCAAGGTGATGTAGAAGCAGGTTTTGTCTGGTTGTAAGTGAAGTCATTTGCACTGCGTCCTCCCAAGGTCGCCATACGAGCTACGCTAGTAAGTGTTAAGTAATAGTAGTTTATATAGTGCACTTAGAGAGACGAGACGAAGATCCTAGTATTCCATGGATTCACCGTGAAACCTTTGAACGGAGAACCGACCAACCGAGGAACCTCCATCAGATGGCAGAGAGAAAAGCTCCGGGTTTCCGGGACTTGTGGCCCAGGTGTAGATTTAAGGGACCTCTTGCTGATGTACATCAAAACTCACCTTCACCACTCGTGTTTCTCTCCCTGTCCAGACTCATCCAGTAGGTGTTTACTTTTGCGGCTTTAGATACGCGGTCTAGTATAGAACTTACTGCAGTTCTAGACAGGTCAAGATCTAACAGTAGATAGTAGAGAGATTTCGCTGGTATATGTCCCGCTCATTGGTATGACATATGTCCCATTTCAAACGGAAATAAATTAAACACAACCATTTTTCCTAAATCGTTTAATAGTTCGTAATATTTATTTGTTTTTATTGCATGTCTTTAGGTATATTTGTTTCCCATGGTACAGTGGGCTCTACCGGTATAACATGTTCAGTTTTTTTCGAATATATGAATATATCTAGTATGGATAATGAAACACATACATCCTCTGAGATTTATAAAGCTTTTCATACGTGGTTATTATAGCAGCGCAAGATAATAGAAATAGAAGATTTCTAGGATTAAGAAGAGCTTGTTTTTGGAGTTTTAAGTTCGGCCTTCTTTTATAAAATTAATTTATCTTTTGTCTGCGATCCATCCATTTTGGGCTCTAGCTATTGAAAGACTTACAGCTCGTATTATTTGAAGAGCTCTATTATAGCCCATCTGGTGGTAAATGACTTATCATTTATAATAAAAATATATGAAAAATAGCCACGGTGGGTTTAGCACACCGCCTTACCACTGGTCGGGAGTTCAATTCCTCGCACCATACAAATATTAGTATTTATGTGCAACATTGTTTGTATCGGTCTTGATGTTTTCTATGTATTTTATATATGGATTTAAAAAAACATCGATTTTTTGTCAGTGTATCAGTCTAGCACCCATAACACAAGCTCCGTTTAACGTTAGCACCAGAGGGCGCTGTGTGAGTTGTACTGAAATATTATATTATTATAATATTCAAAATGAAAACATTACAATGGCCTGACTCACATAAGTCTACTATCACGTGATCCGCGCGAAAAGTACAGTGGCGGCGCGACGGCACGTAAGTGTACCACCGCCACCGTCACCGTCGGAGTTCGACACGCGACGACTTTCCAGAGGTTTTCCATAAATTAGCGGCCGTCGCGGTGCTGTCGTGACGCTGTGCCTGAACAATACACTGCTGGCCAAATAAATTGGTTCCCATTTATATAATAATTAACTACACACCCCGGTATGCTCGGATGTACATATATTATACATATAAACCTCTTGAATCGCCGTTTTTTGCTAAAAACTACATTAAAATCCGTTGCGTAGTTTGTAGAACACATATAAACATTACTACCAAGGGTGTTTTAAACAATTGACATTGGACGAAGTTATCGTTGTCCATTTTGTTATTTAATACGAGGTGGCTTATTTGTATGCTGTTGAGAATGCCGCAAGATCTTAAACAAATACATTACATACATTTAAAACTTTATAAGAAATCTAAAAATTTCCTTCAACACTTCATTGAGACACAAAAACTGCATGAAAATCAGTTCCGTGATGAGTTTTTGTGATTATCGCAAATATCGACAGACTTACTTACTTTAATCATATATATAGATAAATTAATTTTCATCGACTTCAGGACTGTATCTGTAACTTTTAATAGTGTTTTATGTTCATCTGTCATGTAATTGTAAACACCTAAAATGTATTTTAATATTTTCTAGAAAACATGGTAGGAATATGGATTTAACTGCTCCGTTTATTTGCTGTAGTAATCTAAAGAAGTAATGTAATAAAACGTATAAACCTGTTTTTTAATTTTAACAGAAAACTAACTTAAAATGATACATAATACTAATAGCTATAATGCTATTAGCCGTAACTAAAAACATCTATTAAAAAATATATATTCGAAAATGATCCACTATATGTGGCCGGCAGTGTAACTATCTGTCGGTAACTTTATCAGTATATCACACGAAGACGAATGATTGAAGTTGCCGCGACTTTGCAAAAAAATGCAGCCGATTTACATGCCGCAAATTTCGGCTGCTAAATCACAAACTGACTACACACAATAAATATGAAACTAAAACGAAAAAATTTTATCTAATGGTCTACATCATCATCTCTTACATATGATACACTCTCAAATGATGAAGATGATATCAGGGATATCTTCATCATTTGAGAGTGATGTATTCTTTTTTTCTTCACAAGGACAGATAAAGGCCGAAAAAGAGATGGAGAGGCTGTGAAATAGATGATATTTTTTATTTATTTAATATATATTTTTAATATATAACTATTAACAGATTTTTTTATTTCAAAAAAGCTACAGTCATCTACTTGTTATAAATAGGAAGACATTTTTATTGTATTTATTATTATTATCACAAAATTGCATTACATTATTTGTTTGTAATTTCTTCGTAACGTTATCCATATAGATACACAATTATATATGTGTATATATGTTTTTTTTATTTATTTATCATCAATTATACGCACCTTTATACGCATTAAATCGTAATCCCTCTAATAATTCAGAGCGCACGCATGTACCTACTTTGGTCAATATTAACATGAATTCACATTACGTAGGTACAACAACTTATACATATTATCGTATATACCACTCTCGTACACAGTACAGTTCTGCATTCCTGAAAAAATAACTTCACTGCAGCGCTGCTACTGAACGGGGAATAAATTGGCGAAAGCTCATCACAAATTCAATCCGCCTTCATTTGTTTTATTTGCGAGAGCCAATCAATTGCCAAAAAATTAACAAGACACGGTCTACTCCAACGGGAGTGGTTCTGTATGTTTATATTTTTGTTCAGAGATCCTACATTTAATAACTCTTATTATTATTTGCCACAGAACATTTGCGAAGACGTAAGGCCTTAGACCAATATGATGGTGAACTACCACCATCGTCGTCGTGCCACCAGCCAGTAATGAAATAAATGTTGATTTCACAACTTGATCTGCCATTTTTTATAAACAAATAAGATCGAATGTTTGTTCAAATATTACTTAAACAATTGCCTTGTAGTGGACTAGAACGTTTATCATGTAATAATATTATTATTGAATAATATATAAAAGAGTATGTAAGAGTGTATTCGGAAACTTCAAAGCAAAAAAATTAATAAATATATTTATGTAGTAAATTTATGTGCTAAGTTGTATTTAATAAAAAAAAATCCGCGCAACATTCATAATTTTAAATTTTATTTCATAAGTACTTTCTTCTGACAATAAAAAACACAACAAAAAAAGAATTATCAAAATCGGTCCGTAATGCCAAGTTGTTACCACTTGTTATCTAATAAGCTATACCTATATATATAATATTGCTATTAAATTTATTTATTTATTGAAGTTATTTAATAAATTAATTCAATTAAAAAAATATTCCTACGGAACCCTAAGCGATCAAATAGTCAGACGAGCCGCATTGCGCTTAACAGTAAAAATCAACACAGACGCAGATCAACCAAATGTGTATGTATGTATATACATCATCAGTACCTTACAAAGATTTGGGTATGGAATGGGAAAAAATAATTAGACAAATGTATACATATGTATAATGAATATTAGGGGTTGCAGAAGAATCTTAGTTCCCGTGAACTCGTCCGCCATGAGCTGAGTCCATAACGGCTCATAAGAAACAACAGTAATACCACAGATAATATAATGATGAGTATTATCTGAGAGCAACTCACACAGGACCATCTAGTTCCAAGAAAAGTAGAGCTTGTGTTACGGATACCATACTACTTATATCAATACATAAAATATTTTGTTTTGTAAACACATACATAATATATATTGAAAACACCCAGACCAATACAATAAATCATACACGTAATTATAAATATTTGCATGGTGCGAGGAATTGAACCTGCGACTGAAAGTAGGTAACGCGGTGTGCTAAACTGCTAGACAACCGATACCGTCCAATAAAAAAAAATTAAATAATGAAAATAAATGTTACCATTATTATTATTATTATTGAAAAATATATAATTTTAATATAATACAGGGCGTTAATAATTAAATTTAATGGATGCATAATTAACAAATTTATATGCGTAAACAAACATGAACACCATTTAGAGTTTATTGCACCTAAAGCGATGCATATTATGGATTTGATTAGATCATCGGACCTCTTACTATTTTGAAAAGGAAAACTATATAAACTAGGAACTTTGCTTGAAAAATATAAATAGAATATAACAATGCCGTGACCACACAGACAATATCAATATATTAGTTTTAAAATATTAATTCATATTATGTTAGTCTATAAAATGATATCAAATCATTGCTCCTTAGGAGCGAATTGAAGGATATTCTTATATCCTTCAATTCTTGTCCCTGACGGGTCTAGGTAGTGAACTCTGAAAAATGGCGAGCACAATAGATCTATGCAGGTCGCAGTGCTACAGGTCCAAGCGCCTGACAATAGCCCAAACAACTTAATAAAAAAAATAGTCTAAAAGGTATTTATAATGTGGGCCTGAGGTAAATAAAAAAATAATAAAAATAAAGTACTACATGAGTATCAGTATCGACGGCTTCGGTGGTCTAGCGGTTTCACACACAGCCTTACTTCTTTTCCTTCGTGGGTTCGATTCCTCGCACGGCACAATCGATACAAAAAATCATATTCATGAATACAAATATTCATGAGTATGATTGTTTGTATTGGTCTGGGTGTTTTCTATGTGTGTTACGTATATATTTACAAAATAAAAATATCTATGCATATGTATCAGTTATCTAGTACCCATAACACAAGCTTTAGCTAGCTTAACTTGGATCTAGATGGTACCGTGTGAATTGTCCTGAGATTATTATATTCTTATTATTATTATGAGTCTAATTTTTGATCAAAAGTTCGGTTATGGAGTACGATTAGGCAGTGAAATTAGGGGCATGACATCTTGTTCTCTGGAATGGCAACCCATTGTTTTTCAGCAGTATCGCGGATGTCTCATGATGACAGTTACCGTTTACCATCAGGTTGGCCGTAAATTTTTCAGGTTCATAAATCCAAGTTGTTATCTCTACTATACTCATACTAGTGTTAACATCGCCAATACAACCATGAGGGGGGGTTGGCGATTGTTAGTGGGTTCATGAACCCATTCCTAGCAATGTATCATGCCAGGTTGACCTCCACGCGATTCCCCCTGGAAACCATCGTGATAAATTCTTGGTGAATTTGTCACGATGGGCTAACTAACCTGACTTCATGTTCGTCTTATCATCCTCCACTGGTGCCCCGTCAGCGTAAACCGTTAGCGTAGGCGGGTGCACCATTGCATTATCATCCATAATAAAAAAAAATACAGCCATGACGCGCTCGTCAGCCTACTGCGGCTGCGCGACGTGCAATATTATTTATCTATGGCGCATTACGTTTGCGCGGGAAAATAAAAAACTACAAAAATGGTTTATTTTGCAAACGTATTGATTAATTGTTGTGCTCTTCATTAATAATTATTTTATACTATTGTTTATACTAGTTATGTCTGCAATTTACTTTTATTATAATCATCATAATCATGATCATTTCAGCCCGGAAGACGTCCACTGCTGAACAAAGGCCTCCCCCAAAAATCTCCACGACGAATGGTCCTGCATTGCTCGCATACAAGGCCTTCCAGCGATCTTGACCAGATCGTCGGTCCACCTTATATAAAATAATAAAATACATATATACACGACAAACCTAAATATAAATTCAGCCCCTAATAACACACCTAACACAATATCATAAGAAAGACCAATATGATGCAAATAATATGGTCAGCGAGTGTACGAGTGGTCGACTCTAATCACTACGACTGATTTAATCTTATTATATATTTATATTTGACTCTAAAAAAATAATGCTAGTTGATAGTTTGTATTCACACGTTTCGACCTAAAAGTGACCTACAACTATTATTTAAAAAAGCAACATACAAGTTTCTTGCTCCTTCTTGTAATGAACAGGAAAGCTAATGAGCGGTAGATTAAAAAAATTGTCATGACTATTCAAATATATTTAAATTAAGTTTATTTGAATAAAGAATTTTCTATAAAAAGTTACATAAATTCAAAGTGTTCATTGTAGCATTATATAAAGTGTAATGTATTCATTACGTATAAAGATCAGTGAGGTTACAAGGACGGCACAAGGTCGACCGAGTGCATTCAAAGGCGGTGCACAATTGCATAAATGCATACAAAATGGCGGTGCGAACTAACAAATAGCTGACGGAAACATGACGACTTATTGTTTTCTATAAACACAACTACGAGAGGGAGCATAAGCTTAAAAGGCAGAGGCAAAATTGAATTTTGAGTTCAGTTTCGATTTTAGCCAAATTGAAACTGAACTTCTACAAGGATAGTCGATATCAAATTATCACTTCATTTCAGTTTTAGCCAATCATACTGATCGACACTAAGCTTCTACAGTAAAAACCGAAAACCGATATTTGAATTGAGTTACAATTTTAGCTAATCGTGGCAGATTAAAACTGAACTTCTACAATGATAGTCGAAAGCCAATTATCAACATTTAATATTTCACCAATCGTGGCAATTCGAAACTAAGCTTCTACAGTTAAACCTGAAACCAAATTTTGCCTTAATTTAAATTTTAACCATTCGTGGCAGATCGAAACTAAGCCTGTACAGTGAAAGCTGAAACAAAATTTTGACTTCATTTTAAATTTTAGCCGATCGTGGCAGATCAAAACAATGATAATCAAAACCGTTTAAATCAACAACATTTAAATTTTAGCCAATTATGGCAGATCGAAACTAAACATGCACAGTGAAGCTGAAACTGATATTAGATTAAATTTTATTCAATCATGGTAAATCGAGACTATGCTTTTACAGTAAAAGCTAAATTTGAGTTCAGTTTCAATTTTAACCAATCGTGGCAAATCGAATCTAATGTTATAACTTTGCTACTAAGATAAAAAGTACTGAAAGCGAATGCTATTTAGCGATAAGGCCACCTATTGCTACCTCTATCTTATTTGGAGTAATTATATCTTTTTTTTTATTTGCATACATATTAATATATGCAAGTATTTTTTCCTCTGAAAGGAATAATCGTTTTTCATTTATTAATTCATTATATTTTTATACACTTTTATCAACAACATAGCTGTATTATGAAGAATGACTGAATTTCTATTATTAGATATAATAATATAATGATCGAATCAAGTTTACTCATCGCCGTGACCGACTCGAACCCGCGACCATATATTAGTGATCCGTCCGCGGGAACAGGGATTAATGCATCATGTAGCGCTGTGTGTGGCATTATATACAAGCGACGAGCGGAACAATAAATATTAAATAGAATACAATAGAAATAATCTTTATACAAATAAGCTTAATATAAGCACCTTTGAATAGTCATATTTTTATTCTACCATTAAAGAGGTTATATTTTAATACCAGATGAATCAGCGGCTTCCATCTCTATATTTTTACAGTTACCTTCTATTAATGATTAATAATCAAATAATAACAAAAATATAATTATCTATAAAACTTCATAAATTATTTTATTCATAAAATATTACGCGGTGTTTTGAAATATATTCACAAAAATAATTATTAAACCATTTTTCTCAGCTATCATTTAATAACATATTGTATTAAAACTTCATCCTAATTTGTCTATCTGTTTGTATGTACACACGAACTTATGACAGACTAGATTATTTGGCGTTACACTCAGATCAGAGTCTTCTTTTTTTTTGTCAACATATAACATTAGGGTCTAACAGTAAATTATAGTATATAGTATTATAGATTTAGTAACAACCATGCACTTCATTTTGACATTATTTATTCTGTGTAATGATCTCATTACCTAATTTTTATACATAATAATTAGAAAAAAATATTTAGCACGCACGATATAACACACGCAGTCACTCAGTCATAAGCGGAAGCTTATGACTTGAGACCTCAAATATAGTACTTCCCGCCTCCTCCGAGCCATCGGCCCGTGAAGTAGATGGATTACGGGCCTAGATCCTGAGCATTTGTTGTATGTACCACGTTCAGAGTCATGGGTACCCGTAACTCGTTGAGGCAGGTTATGTTCCGTTGAAAAATTGTTGATGTTTCTGGCTTGAACATGTTGTAACATTAGCTGAGCCTTCGACTTTGTCCCCATGGTTAGATAGATAGATAAACTTTTATTGGCGTTAAAGGGTGATTGTCTAAAGTAGAGACACGACGAGCAAATAAAGAAGAGGGGGCAAGTTTCTTGCTCGTTCATTTTATGATGAGACAGCGATGAGCGAAAACATACTTTAAATTTACTTAATGAGTAATCAAATTGATTTATTACAACATTGTAGGTACCTATTTGATATCTATGAATCGCTGAGTCACTGTGAAGAACAAAGATAGATGGCAAAACTTACGCGAATATAGAATGAGTGAAAGAGAAGGTTATACTCAGAGAGTACAGTCGAAAAATGTCTGGAAAATGTAGTGCTTGGCTGACGAAGATGGATGGTTACTCTGCTTAGCAGTGAATGAGTGCACTGAACAGCAATGAAACGTAAAAGAACAAATAGACTTGAGGGAATCATTTCTTTTAACTCTGCTCTGCTCTGCCTTATTGCTAGAAGTTACTAAGGGCCCATAAATAAACTGTGACACCTATATTTCATGATAGAACTTGTGTTAGAACTAGACAACTGATATAAATACATTTATGTTTGTTAATTCATACTTAATATACCCAGATCGATACAAACAATCATACTCATGAATACAATTGTTTGTAGCGTTCGAGGAATCGAACCCGTACTATTGGGTGTAAATCAGTAAGCAGGGCCACTAGACCACCGTCAATATCCCTACATTTGCAACGCAGCTTGCTGTAGGGTCAGATTAGGCAGTGAAATTTCAAGATACCAGGCATTTTAGGCTTTTGAAATGGCACCACATGATTACTATCAACTGCTCCAGCTTCTGGGCTGTTAGCTCCTTTTTTTATTTTTTTAATGTAAAAAAAATAATCTAATGTATGGCCTAGTTTAAATATAATATAATGGCCTATGCGTCTATTATAGACGATTTATGGCGTAATGGTCCGTGAACAGCTTTTTTCGTGGCTGTATAAACCGATACGAGAACGGCATGGCCTACCACAGGCCCGGCAAGGGAAACCATTGGCAGTAGTCTGTACTGAGCCGCCTAGGTAAATATAATATATTATATACAAAATAATATATATAATATATACAAAAGACTTTCCTTTTACTTGAGACGCTGAATTTCACTATCGAACTACTCGCCAGAAACTAAAATACCATCCTGATCATCAGGATGAATGGTGGTCCTCCACCAAGCATTTTACTAGAAACTTTTTGCCACGCAAAACTACATTGTGGACTCATCTAGCAATGATATTTCGGAACCGATACAATATTGTAACTTTCAAGAAACAGCTTATTGATTAAAAGAGCGGCAACGCACTTGCAACTCCCTAATGTTGCAGATGTTCATGAGAGGTGATAATCACTTACAATCTGGTATGCCGCAAGATCGTTTATCCCTATAAAAAATAACTTTTCAAAGTAATAATGATTAAGTTTTAAAGCAATAGCTTTATCTAATACAAATCGTCCTAAGAATAGAAATATAATACCTTTTGAAATTGAATTAAATGGAACATCATGATGAAATGAAAACGTAGAAGTTAGAATCTAGATTGCAAACTATTTTCTTTCTTCTTTTATACTACGTATGCAACTAGGTGCATATTTAAAAGTAATTTACGAGAAAAAGCGACCCCGTCGACTAAACCCATAGAACTTGACACTGATTGTGTGGTGCAAGCGACAAGAATAGGCGGATTTTATTTTTAATATAACTTATTAAGACCTTAAAAATAGGTGACAGTTTATTATTAAACAATTTTATTTCCGTCATCAAAATTCACTCTTTAATCATAGGTAACTGTGAACTGATAAGTAAATTAAATAATAACTGGCATGAAAATGACAGTAAATATTTTTTCTTTTTTATTACCATGGGCGTTATAAAGTAAGAAGAAAAGTAATATGCATCTGTAATTTGATAGTCTTTCTATTCATAGTGATGTAACAATGAAATCGTTATTAATCAATAAAGCTAACTGTAATCTATGACGTACTGAGTGGTTTTTAGTGGATAAAAATCTCCAGCACCCAGATTTTTACTAACTCAGATTATTTTTTTATTTCAATCACTCTGAATAATTTGTTTATAAGTAACTAGCGACTTCATCTGCGTGAAACTATTATTTATTCTTAAATAAAAGTCGCCTAAGGAACTTCTTATACCATGAGCTATCTGAATCGGATAGCAGCTGATTTCAACGACACTATTAGTCCTGTCGGAATCACTCCAGACGTTTCAAAGATTAGCATAAATAAGCAGGCAAACAGATGAACAAACAGACAAAACTATTAAAAAAATATTCATATACTGTACATACCTTTGTATTTATTTAGTAAAAGCTGTTAATCTAAAGTTACAAACAGACGGTTTAATTTTATTTATATAAATTGTCATATAGGCTGACGTCCCACCTATTGGTAGGTGGTAACCGCCGCCTAAATTCATGAACAGCACCACAGATATGAAATATTTATTGACACATTAAAAAAGAGATCCAGTCCGTCCGTCAGTCTAACCGTTTTCTAACCTTTTTTTCTTTTTTAGGCTTTCCTGTTTGTGATATAGATTAGAATTAGTTTCAATTCATATGTAGTGGTTTTTATTTTTGCGCAAGCCAAAATACCACTACATAATATAAAACGAAGTCGCTGTCGCTGTCTGTTTGTCTCTATGTATCAAAATCCGTTGCGTAGTTTTAAAGATTTAAGCATACATAGGGACAGATAGCGACAACGACTTTATTTTACACTATGTAATAATTAAGTGAAACCTATGATTAACTTTACTATCACCATATACAATTATGTAAATACAAATTGTAACGCAGTTGCTTTCAAATAAATAAAAAAAAACGCTCGTAGCTTATTCCCGGGCACGCACGGAGCCTGCAGTCCGAAGGCAAGGAGCGCTCAGGGGGAGGCCCGTCGTCCTTGTACAGACCACTTTCCGTTTCTACGGCCGTGGCCTATCAATAGCACTCCGCTAACACTCGCCCCACGCTCACATGCCACCGTTGTGATTTAAAAAGTTTATGTATCATGTATTTTTGAATGCTTTATATTTACAAATATTATTATTATACTAATAATGCTTATATATATTTCGGATTTAGTTTCGTTTCGTTGTTATTTCTTATCTTCTTCTTGTTTATTGAGCATGGTTTTAAAATGTTCTATAGGTTGGTTTTAGTTTTAGAACTCATTTTTAATCTAAATAAAATTTGGGGATATTTGTAATTTAGAAAATATTTGAGGTGTAATTTTAGGAATTATACCTAACTATTCAGCGCTGACAAGCAAATCCGGGGCAAAATGTAACAATTGTTAGATTTGATATCTTCTATAAACGATTTGCTGGCTTATAATTTGAACGCGTTGATGCTGGTGAAATGGTTCATACATAATTAGAAATTGTAGATGTTTATCTGATATTCCAAATGTCATCAG
The DNA here is from genome assembly GCF_030625045.1 of Achroia grisella. Taxonomy (NCBI): domain Eukaryota; kingdom Metazoa; phylum Arthropoda; class Insecta; order Lepidoptera; family Pyralidae; genus Achroia; species Achroia grisella. The sequence goes on from NW_026712699.1 coordinate 43,704, forward strand.
TAGTGTTACGTAATCAAGCCCGTAGAGAGTCATAATCCAGATAATTAGATCCTTGACCAGCATTTAAAATAACAAATAACATTAGTCAAAGATTAAATAATCCAGACTGGCCGATTAGATCTAGACATGTGAGCTAATTAAAGTCGGTGTACAATAATTGCGCGTTTTGGGAGCGACGCGACGCCGACATTGTAATTATGTACCGAGATGGACAGATGACGATATATTAGTGAGGATATTACCAGAGGTAGACTGTTCCCAGCCTACCTCTGGTAATATTCTGTCGTCTGCATTGGTACCTCACTATCTTTTCCTGTCTCTTTTCCTCTCACCTTAGCTGCCAACCAGCCTGCTTGTGTTTCGATTTTTTTTTTACATAACAATGGAATGGTGCTCTATTAACGGTTTACTCTGGCGGGCACTAGTATAATAAGATGAATATGAGGTCAGGCCAGTTAGTCCACCATAACAAATTCACCAGAAATTTATCATGATTTCCAAGGGGATCCGCGTGGATATTGACCTAACATGGTACATTGCTAGCAATGGGGTCATCAGTCCACATTACTAACAATCCCCTTTTCCCCAATTGTGTTACGATTATAGAGAGCAAATTAGACAGTAAAATTATAAAATAAGAGGTATGATATGACGTCCTAGTCGTCTGGAATGGCAACGTGATGAGTGAGATAATGTGACATGCTTTAAACTGTTCATTTATATAGACACTAGCTTTTGCTCGCGGCTCCGCTCGCGTTAATTTATCCCTTTAGGGATGAAATTTATAAAAATCCGTTCTTAGAGGATGGCTACGTCATAGTAGCTTTATGCAAGCAAAGTCTCAGCCCGATCGGTTTAAAATTGACGAAGTTTCATATAAACTGTCATCCCCTATTTTATCCCCTTGTGGGTAGAATTAATCAAAATAGAATAGAATTAAAAAAAATTCTTTCTTAGCGGATGCCTACGTCATAACATCTACCTACATACCAAATTTCAGCCTGATCCGTCCAGTGGTTTGGACTGTGCGTTGATAGATCACTACGTCAGTCACCTTTGACCTATATATATATAGATTTACTATCCGTGGGCCGTCAGCATCTTTGCTTTTCCAACTATATTAAGAAGATATGACATTTAACGCAACTTAAACTTTGCAGTACTCATGAGATATTATATAATTTATCAAAAAAATTACATATGTGTTATAAACAAAACATGTGATTGACGTGATTGATTGCTATCTCTATGTTTCTCCTAGGAACCATAAATATTCATGTTTATATCATAGCATACTTACTTTCAAAATTCTCAACCATTATTGATTGAATATTTTTTGAATTGATTGAATAAAAAATAATAATGAATCTTCTTCATTCTTAATTCATTATTCTTTTTTATTTAAGGCTAGTAATGGCCAATATTATATAAACCTTATAGACTAACATACATATGAGATATTAATAAAATATAAATATAATTTTTTAGAATAGAATAGAATAGAAAATCATTTATTCAAATAAACTTAATTTAAGCACTTTTGAATAGTCATAACAATTTGTTTTTTATCTACCACTCGTTCGGAAAGCTGTCTCATCACAAGAAGAACAAGCAAGAAACTTGTGTGTTGGTGTGAATACAAACTACCCACAAGCACTAATTTTTGGGTCAAATATAAATATGCAATAAGATTAAATCAGTCGTAGTGATAAGAAATTGTCTGTATAATCACGGCATTGATGACGGAAATCTGTATCGGTAGCGCGAAGCACCACCCTTCATGTGTTTTATACGACATTATAATTCAGGTAGATTTTGAACACACTCTGGCACTTTGTTACAAAACATTACCATAAAATGAATCACTATAGTTAAACGGCATTTAGGTAACTAGTATACAACTTGTTAGCTATTAAAATGTAATGGCATGTCCACACTAAAGACGTACTGGCGTATTGTCCACGTCTCGTCCGGGGACTGTTTACATACGTGGCCTAACTCAAGTAGTGTACACACGCTGGTAATACACGTCTGTTATACGAAACTTAACAGGAAATTAATTCCAATAGGTACTCGCATGATACAAACATTTGTATTCATGAGTATGGTATATATTTATGTATATATTTACGAAAAAAAATATCTAAGCTGTGTTTAGCTTGGAACTAGATGGCGCTGTGTGAATTATCCTGAGATGAGTGTTAACTGTTTGGGTCTAAATTACAACATCGCTGAAATTAGGAAATTATTACTTTTTAACCCACGACGCAAAAAGAGGTTTGACGTGTCTGTGTGTATCTTTAGAATCGTAGCTCCTATAGGAATAAGCTGATTACAATTTAGCACAGCACCTCACTTTCGATAGTTCGATTCCTTGACTGATACAAAAATTCATGCATTGACCTGGGTGTTTTCAGTAAATATGTATGTACTTACATATTTATATCATTTATCTAGTACCCATTGTGTGTATCTCAACGAGGTGCGTGGATGTATTCGTTGTAAATAATTATAAAACACCAAATTGTAAATTAAATCGTAATTATATATATTTATTAAAATGACGATATAATTAGCGGTGTAACAAAATATTGAAGCACCTTAAAAACAAATGACAATCGTAATTATTAGAACACAGCGTTCTATATTTAAATATTATGAAGTAAATAATTAAGAAGGTTTTAATACCTATTTTTGTTGGAGTTTCCAACACCCATAACACAAGCTCTGCTTAATTTGAGTGTGAATTATCCAGGTTTATTATTATTAATATCTATGCAAATAAATAATTCATTTCAATTAAAAGAACATCACCGGAGTCGAGCACCGCCGCCGTGTGTACACTCGCTACCGTACTCTCGATCCAGTTACTGACCTCTTTCGTTCGTTTTTTCCGACGCTACTTTTTGTCTCGTCTAATAACGTAGTATTTGGAAGATTAATACGCCTTACTCTAATGCATATCATTATACTGAGTGGGTTTCCTTAAATACGCCTTGATATGTGTCGACCAGACGTCATTGGTATATGAAGCAAATGCAGTCATTTCAAGTTGATTTGCAGTTAATATTATGAATGATAATAATAAATCTATATATATAAAATGTAACAGACCGTTGTCTGTACTTATTAAACAAAACTTATATTGTATAAGACGAATAGAAGCCAATATAGAATTGATATATATGTTTGTACACATATAGTAAAAACAGCATGGAGTTTCATGCAGTTTTCGCCAATTTAAAATTTTATTCCATATGAAGCAAACCCTTTAAGAACAGGAAGTTGTAATATTACGGGAAAGGTGGTTTTATAGGCTGTCATGACATGACTCCATGCTTATCCCATCATACTCCAGTGGTACCCAGACAGCGTATACCATTAGCGCTGGCGGGTACACCATTCCATTATCATCCAATACAAAATTGAAAAATCTGGAACATTCATCAAGTTCACTATATAAGATATGGTAGAGAAATGTGACTGCCAAGACTTCTATCCTTCAAGCATGAAATAAATAATTGCAATTTCATAACTTGTCTCAAGTATGGACGTCGGTTCTGGGCAATTGATTTCTACCTCAATGTCTCAATATCTACCTACCTCTAATGTCGTATTGTAGTTTTATTGTGTTTATATGAATAGTATTTATTGTATTGCCAGTAGATATGGGAATCAACAAACTTAGTTTAATATACATTATTCTTGACTAGCTGTCAATAAATCTTCAATCTTCACGTCAACTCCTTTATAGGGTAGACAGAGAAATGTAACTGTCATATCTTTCAAACAAGAGACAAACAACAATTGTATTTTTATAAATCGTCTTATACAACACGCTAGGCTTCTATCCTTCAAGCAAGAGACAAATATAATTATACTTTCATAACTTGTCTCAAGTATGAACGGGGAATTGACTGCTGTCTCCATTTGGATAGATAGATAGATAAAATTTTTATCGACGTTAAAGGCATAGAATTCACAAGGCACAGTAATATTAACAACTAAAAAAAATTAATAATTTCTTTGTACGAATATATCTATTTTAAAGTTAATAGATATGGGAAAGAAAGAATTTTGTTCAATAAATTTCATTTGAGCTATTGAACTTTACTAAGAATTACTAAGAACAAATGTTCCTCTTTATAATTTTTATATCCATTATTCAGGTCGAAAGCTGGTTTTCAGCATTCATGAACCGAACTACTCGATGAACAAAATGAAAAATGTATTTTTTTTAAAACCTTCATACAACCTGCGTGATTATTTTGATTTGGTATAATAATAATCTTTATATATTACTCAGTAAAATTTTTTTTTTATTGATTTATTTAATATCTTCGTATTAAACGCGTAGTCACGTGATCAATTTAATACGAAAATATATTTTCCAATCTCCATTTTGCTCCCTGGTGAATATGGTTCAAATTTGCATGTATGAGACCTGTATTTCAGCTTAGTATACCATTTACAACTAACCCTGTCTATCTGCTTGTCACTTGCTACAATTTTAGCAGAGTTCAAGTTATATTGGTCGATAAAAGTGAAATGTAAATAAGTGCATAAATGTAGACCGGAGTCGTGAGCGTATTTTCTTTTGTGGTGAACACGCCTAATGAGTTTTGCATAACGTCTATACATACTCTGCTTGCCCGCGGTTTCACTTGTGTTTATCATATTTTTATTTCGGACTTCCTGTTACCTGTTTTTAAAAGATAATTACGAACGAATAAAAGAATTAGCGAAAAATAGTTATGTGGTTAATTTATATGCGGTCAAAGTGGGAGAGGTATATCAGCGAAATCTCTCTACAATCTTTTAATAGAATAGAAATAATCTTTATTCAAATAAACTCATTACAAGCACTTTTGATTAGTCATATTTTGATTCTACCACTCATTCGGAATGCAGATTCATCACAAGAAGAATGATCAAGAAACTTGTGTGTTGCTCTTTTGAATATATGTCTAAATGGTCTTAGTCTATTTAGACCTGCAGTGAGTTCTATACTAGAACATGTATCTAAAGCTGCATTGCCAGACTCCTACCAGATTTGGCTGGACAAGGAGAGAAACACGAGACGTGAAGGTGAGTATTGATGTACGTCAGGAAAGAGGCCCTTTAAACCTACACCCAGGTCACCAGTCCCGGGACCAGCTCAGAGTTTCCAATTCTGCCACATGGACCCGGCTATCTCACGGTGTATTAATGGAATGTTAAGAAGTACATCTCTAGCCTGTCTTAGTGATACAATCTATCTATAGTAGCTTCAAATTAAACTACATTAAAATTCACTCAGCCGTGTAGTCTTTAAAAGGTAGCAGACAGACACACTTTCAATATTGTAATACTATATGTAATGATATAATAAATAAATAAATAACCCTGGACAATTAACACAGCGCCATCTAGCACCACGGTAAGCAGAACTTGAGTTATGAATACTAGACAACTGATATAAATACATTTTTTTTTAATACATACATAATATACATAGAAACCACCAATATTGATACAAAACATACTCATGCAAGAATACAAATTATTGCACAGTGCAAGGAATCGAACCCGCGACCATCAGAAGTAAAACGGTGTGCTAAACCGCTAGACCACCGAGGCCGTTATATATAATGAACCTGACTATACTCTAATCCTATTGTCTTTTAATTGTGACTGGCTAGAGTATACTAATAGCACAGATAACATAATATTACATACTAATAGCGTATCCGAGTTTACCATGCTGTCGTCATTACCAAAAAAATATGCACTATTCATCCCTTCACCCCATAAGCCTCCTATGTTACAATTCCTTTAAACCCTTCCCAATTCTCTTTCCCTCCAATTATTACATTAAGAGGCAGTGTTACCACTAACGAATGCATTCCAAAGTAGGTGTACATGACTCCTATTTTGGGTTTAAAGGAAATGAAAAGGGTTTTAACTGAAACTTTGCGGAGTTTTTCAAAATAAAATTGCCAGTCGAATCAAGAGTATATACTTGAATTTGATTGTATTTTTGTAACAAAATGTTATTTTTCTCTGGTTATATGAATTCTCCCTTCACCCCATAAGCCTCCTATGTAACAATTCCTTTAAACCCTTCCCAATTCCTTTTCCCTCCAATTATTACATTAAGAGGCAGTGTTACCACTAACGAATGCATTTTAAAGTAGGTGTACATGACTCCTATTTTGGGTTTGAAGGAAATGAAAAGGGTTAAAATTGAAACTTTGCGGAGTTTTTCAAAATAAAATTGCCAGTCGAATCAAGAGTATATATATACTTGAATTTGATTGTATTTTTGTAACAGAATGTTATGTTTCTCTGTTTTTATGAATTCTTAACGTAACTAGAACAGAATTTAATTATTCTTATTGCATTAGAATAAGGGATGAAAGAGACTCTCTCATTCTTCCCTTATTAGTTTAATATAAATTTTATCACAGTTAGTGTTTTGTTTATTTTGTAATGAAACAAAATTAAATATGTAATTAATATTAAATTAAAACGCGTTGATGTCTTTTCAACAAAAAATTAATTAATTAATTAATTAATAATATTAAATGTTATTTAAACTTCACCTTACTTTACCAAAATCATAATAAATACTAACTTTAAATTCAATGTAGTTTAATAGATTTTATTTAATTTCCTTTGTTTAAGTTTCAATAGAATCAAAATCCTCCTCTGAAACTTTTGAATTGAAAATTACATGCTATTAATACATAATTTTATTAAATACATTTAAAAACGTAAGCTTTTTTTATTGTTGGGGTAAACGATATGCACACCCATCCAAATGACGGTAGCAGTGAACATTGCTTAACTTAGTTAATAGACAGTAAAAAAAAATTCTATTCCATTAAAATCCACAAGGACAAATCTAAACAAATTATCTATGTACATATTTGATATACATATATATAGCACCATAATACCACACGTCTCCTGGATTTAGCCGGGCGATATGTAGATACTGAACATCGTATCTATCATTCATTAGTACAGCTAGAATCCAATACGACATTTTTTACAATCCCCAGGCACAAAGACCGGGCGTCCACCCCCACACACGCAAACAACCCCATACAAACAAGCCACGCTCGTGTGTGTAATAAAAACTTGAAAAAAATCACACTGACCCGCGCACACACGTTTATAAAAGCGAAAAAAAATCACCGACACAAAGAAACTCCACCGAAAACTTCTACAACAACTTTTGTACGCACACAAACGATTTTCACTCCTACAGGTGAAACTACAAGGAAGTTATTCATGTGTGCGCGGGTGCAGCGTGTGCGGACACGGGCTAAACTTAGCGTATACATGTGTGCGTGCTCACAACTGCAAGAGCCCGAAACTTCTTAAGCGCAGTACTCGGATGCATAAACCTACACATTTACATTTAAAAGTCTGACTTATTGCAATTAATTAGAAGTTAATTTCGTTGACACCACTACGAGTTACGACCTCTTGCCACGGACAGAATGCTGCGCGACGCGGGTAGTTTTCGTATGAAAGTTGGTGGCGCGAGATGCAGAGAGCGAGAGGGGAGCACGCGAGTGTGTTGCCGTCTCTGTCGCCCCCGCCACCCGCCGCCCGGGGCGCAGGGTCGGGCGGGGGGGCGTCGTGTCGCGTTGATGAACATTTTTCTCATTTTTTCTTTATTTTTTTTAATGCGAATCGTTTTTAAAAGGGTTTCGTCATAATTGCGCCAGCGTTCCTGATTACGTTAACGCAGCCGATAAGCCTGCGTACCATCGTGATGGATACTTCCGATTCATTTTAATATACGAAGATCATTCGCGTCATCGAATTTAAAAGTTATCAGATAATTTTAATGAGTTTGTAACAAAATAATTTAAGCAATACGGAATTTGACACTAACTTCTACTAAGAATGACTTCAGTAACTTTACACGTAGATATAATAAATATAGGTAATCCTTCGCTTCCATAAAAGTGAGAGTTATTAAACTCAAATTGAGGGTAGATTTAAAGTTTAGTAACTAAATAGTTTAGTCTCTAAACTATAAAATGTTGGAATTTATAATTACATAAGTACAGCATTTTCACTAAATTACTACATTAATTTACTAAATCAGTCCCACTAGGCTCGTACTGGCCACCAATAAGAACAAAGCAATCGCGGAATTAGAAAAATAAAACATATCGTTACACTTACGTAGTCACAATAAACACGGAATCCCCAAAAAAGCGAGTACAAGTAAAGGCTATAAAAATTGAGTAAGCCGTAAAAAAAGATAAGGAAATGATACAAAAAGGCAAACGTAAACATTGCGTTACCGTACGCATGTCTCGAGAGAATGGACGTCTCGGCGCGGGAAACTTATTTTCCCGCCTTTTCACGCGCCGCCATTTGTTTTTATTTTGCTAATATGAATCCAATAAGAATTTGCAACACGTGCAAAAATTTCGTAACCAAATTTTTGTTACATACTCTTAATTTAATAGCATATTATTTTTGATACATTTATATAAAAATAAATTACTTTTAATTATATATTTAGTAAGTATATGTCAGTTTAGTTTATAGAAAGCTTTCGTTCTATGTTTTTTTGTTACTGAATGTACGAGTATAAAATTACGCTTTTGCATAAATAGAATATCATTTTCCTGTAGTGTGAAACACGGAAAACTTTTTCAATACACTAAAACATTAAACAGTATTAAAAATCGGATAATCCGTGCTTATTTCGGCCGCATCCTCGCTAGAAGGGGAAACAAAAAAAACTCATTCTCGGCGGCAGTGTAGCAGGAACCGCGGCGGACGCCGGCCGCATCCAAAACATTCTATTATTTTGTATTACGTGTTTCATTTCGCGTAGAGTTTTGGACGGCGCTAGTTTTGCGGCGCGAAATGTGCACTAAATTGTGACTTTGGACATTAAAAATTAAAATGGAGTACCGCGAACGGTTTTCGTCAATCAAAAACAATATTTGTCGGCAAAATTTTTGGTAAACACCGCAACTAAACGCAGTTCAAACTAGATTTTATTTTCCATTTCTTTTCTCACAAACCCAAACAGTTAACAAAGTTTTTGTTTGCGTATGTTATGTTTTTTTAATGAACCGGTAACAAACTGTAGAGCGACAGACTAGAGGGAATAGAAGTTGGGGAGCAGAGAAAAGAAGAGAAGATGGCGCTTGCTTCTTCCGTGAGCCTGTACTACTCGATAGTGCAGCGGGCAGCTAGGCACTACCTAGAGGATTACTGTCATACAGGTATGGATTTATTTTTACCTAAACTTAAAAAAAAAGCTCGATTATGTTATATACAAAAGCTAAATACCTGACAAAGACAGTTTGGAATCAGCTTTTTTATGAGTAAAAATAAGATTTTTATCATAGAAAACCTCCATCGATATAAATGGATTTAATTATTTGTTATTATTTACATCCAAAATACTTAAGAGCTTTATAATATATCTTAATAAGAACTTCATATATAATGAACAATTATAAAAACACAGTAGATTTAAAAAAAATATTCTTTATTTTGATTATTTATGAAATTTATCAAATATATCTGTTGGACTCATAATATTTGAGGCATATTTTTGCACCATCTCTAACTAAAACTCAGAATTATATATATGTAACATAGAGCCTTTCGGCCTCTTGTGCACGTCATATTTTTTCATCATCACCATCCCTATCATCCAATTTGGCTTAAGTAGCTAACTTCAGAAGAGAAGAACTAGCAAGAAACTCAACTGGTACATTTTTTAATATTATATGTAAAATTATTTTTCTGTGATATTATTATAAATAATATTTTTTAGCCAGTTTCTATCACCATCTATCTAATAATTAGAAGAAGGTATATTAGAATATAATTGAGCTACACTCTGTAGAGTTGTCTGCAATTATCTTTATATAGTTCATTTTAACTGTTTTAAACAGATATTTTTTACATAAAAATTGGTTGTAATTTAGATCAAAATTTTAACTTAATGTACAAATAATACTATGTCCAAAACATAAATATAACCTACTTCAATCGCATTATTAAATATAACTCAAAAACTTAACAGATCTCGATGAAATAAATAATGTTTGTGAGGCCACAAGAGAAGCGGTAACTTTAAAATAAAATGAAAGAATTATATAAAACGATTAAATAGTAAAAAAATTGAAGTAAAAAAAACTAAAGTACGAAACATTATAAAAATAAAAAGTTCGTTATAGCCGATATAAATAGAAACTTATTTTAACTTTAAAATGGTTATTTATTGTAAATTAAAATATTATTATTATAAAATAATCATAAATACATTAATAACAATTATTTATTAAAATGTGTATAAAAAAATATAACTAAAAGACGTAAAACAACGTATTTTTTAGAAACTATTATTGAAATTGAGATGGATGTGAGAACTAGGAATATAGAATAAGGTACGAGGAAGTTTAAAAGTTGCTCCAGGAGCGGAGAACTTGCAAGATAACAGATTGTCTTGGTATGGACTTGTTATGTGGAGCGAGGACTATGTCATCTAAAAAGTACATAATATGTAAGTGGACATAATATAAATAGAAATAGAAATAATCTTTATTCAAATAAACTTAAAGCATTTTTGAACTTACCGTAAACTTAGATTGTAAAATGAACTACCTGCCAAGGTTTTCTCATGAGACCACAGCATGGAGTTTTTCAAGAAGGGTATATTAAGGTTTCTTAAGAGTCGGCAACGCGCACGTGAGACCCCTGGTGTTTCAGGCGTCCATAGGTTACGGTAACCATTTACCATCACATAAAGCGTGTACTGGTTTGCCACCATCGTAGTATAAAAATAAAAATAGTCATATTATTTCTATTCCACCACTCATTCAGAACGCCGACTCATCACAAGAAGAATGAGCAAGAAACCTGCGTGTTGCTCTTTTAAATTAACGTTATTCTAAGTAATTACATATGAACAAGGATTAGGCATGCGACTATCAATATAGAAACCGTTACGCACTTAATCTTAGTGCATTCAGATAATAAAGGGAAATGATACCTGAATAAGAAATGGGTGAACTGTGTGATAGATCACTTGTATAAAAGAAGTGTAAGCTCAGATTTGGCGGTCGAAGGGACTATTGTAAGAAGTTGACATACTGCTCAGACCCCAAATAACGGGATAAAGGCTACTAATGAAAGAATAATTGAACTAAATATCCGTTTTATTGTTTTAAATCCATAATATTTTATTAGCATAAACGTAATATATTTTTTAATGTGTGACATTTGGGAGATCCTTATGATGTATTATTCATAAAGGGTATTAATAAAGGTTAATGTTTATTAAAAAGTCTACGGTAGAAAAATTTTAAACTAATCTTTTAATTAGTGTTGAGTTGAGAGGTATCATATCATTTAAACTTTACTATATTATACATATCAATAAATTGACTTGTGTGATGTTTTACCACACGAGTCTTTTAAACATGTTTTATATAAATATATATTATAATGTGTTTTATATGACAATACCGTGACCTCCTAACTCCCAATAAAAGCTCAAGTCTGGTCGACAGAAATATTTTTTTTGTATTAATTTCTGACTGACTCTTTGATGACGAAAATCCCGGTAACAAACACAAGAAATAATCCAAGAGGTGGTAGGCTCGCCCCTGCTATGTGGGATTATAATATACGCAGCGAAATATAGGCATGTCAAGTGTTGCTTTTACCACAAATTCGCCAATTGCCAATGCCTCTGTTTACCGCAATAGGGATAACAGCCGTGTCAATATATTAGATATGTATTATTTTATTTCTAATGTTCTACTTATTACTAAAGTTTAAATTGATATTTTTTTTTAATTTTGAACTAAAAGTTCTGTTGTTGTATTATTATTATATTATATTATATATATTATATTATACAGTACCCACAGTAAAATTAAATAGATTTTATTAAAAACTCATTCCTTTTTTAATCCTTACAAGACAGAGCTCATTATTTTTGTCCATTAAATTCTCGACAGATTATAAACAAACAATTCAAATTCTAAGAAAACAAAGGGGATAATTCAAGAAATGCTTATTTACGTACTTGTAATGAGCTTCGATAAAAGCTGATTACTTTATAATCCGTACTTTCGACCGACTTCAAAAAAGGGGAGATTCTCAAGTGGACGGTGTTTTCTATAAATATTACGGAAAGTCGTGTTCTATTCTGAAGGTATTAAAATTATTATTTTTTAATTAATAATTTGCATTACAATTATATATAATTACTTATCAATAAAAGGACCTTTGTTTTTTAAATAATCGTCGTAAATCGTCGTAAATCGTCGTAAATCGTAAAGAGTCATGAGATATACCATAAAAACTAAAAATGCATATTACTACTTGCTGACCCCGCAAACGTCGTTTTGCCATATAAATTGACATCCCTATTAAAAAATAGTGGTTGATGATTGAAAGGTGACAATTTAGGGTTGTATGAATTTTTAATGCCAAATTAGAAATAATTTTAAAAAATGTCGAAAAATAAAAAAAAAGTTAGGGGTGGACAACCCTTATCACTTGAGGCATGAAAAATAGCGTAGCGGCAATTATGTTAGTATTTACGAATACAAAAAAAGCAAGTTGATTATTTATAAACATATAAATAAATAAATAAACTTGTATAATTAACACAGCGCCATCTAGTTCCACGGTAAGTAGAGCTTGTGTTATGGGTACTAGATAATACACATAGAAAACAAATTACAAATGTTGGCACCGCGTGAAGCATCGAACCCGCGAACATCGAAAATAAAGCGGTCTTCTAAACCGCTAGACCACCAAGGCCAATAAACATGTTAGACCCAACAAGAACGCAGAAGATGAATATAGGAAGTCAGCGTACAACCATATCTGTACATACTTTACGTACGTAATGTACCTTTAAAGTATAAAAAATTGCATTTTTTTTTATTAATCTTTATTGCATTTAAAAAATATATAAAAACCAGAATATATAGAGTGTATAGACACAAAAGGCTGTTTAGCTTAAGCGATCTCTTCCAGACAAACTTAGTTTAGGGTAAAGGAGAATAGACAAAAAGTAGAGAATTGTGCTTGAATAGAATGAAAGAAACATAAATAATAATAATAATAATATATCAAATATTATAAACATATATATATATATTATTCTTAGTTTACACACTCTGTACTTACTTTTTAATAATTTTTTTTATGAATAATAACGAATCTTATCTGTATATAAATATACTAGCTGTGGCCGCGGTTTTACGCATGAAATTTATAGCCTATATGTTATTCTAATATATAAGCTATATTACTGTAAGGTTTCATCAAAATCCGTTCAGTAGTTTTTACGTGAAAGAGTAACAAACATGTATACTTACAAACTTTCGCGTTTATAACATTAATAAGATTTTAAATTAGATCGTAAATATATTAAGATATAAATATTTAATTAAGACCAACATAATAAATATTTTATCAATAAATAATATGTTACTGCGCAGATTTTTCATTATGACCGCCCTTTACACGTAAATGTACACTCCAATACACAAATGTTACAATCTTTAGAATATATATCAGTTCAAAATTGAAGTAACCTCCTATTATCAAAAATATTACTTATTAATTATATAATAGGGTTATGGTTACGTTTAGGAGCTAAGATGCCACAGATTGACTTATAGAAAATGACACCCCTATTTTTGAGTCCTAATATATTATAATGACTTAAGTAGTCTATCAATTAATCACGCTGCCTCACTTCTCAAAAATCATAGATTCGATTCCTATACATACATTTGTATTAATATCTCTTTTTATTACTCTGCTAGTTGTTCTATTCAAAAGTATTGTGAAGAATTTTTAGTACTTATTATTTTAGTTACTTACAAGCTCCGTTTAATTTGAGATATGGTGGCCCTGTGTGGGTTGTTAGGATCAGTTATTTCTTTATATTTTACTGTATTAGTTTATATTTTAGTTATTCGATATATACGTCAACGCTTGAGTTTAAATCTCAATATCGATTTTAATTCAATCCACGTTTGTACCGTTCTTTTAAAACCATTGAAGTGTTAACCGACTAAATCGATTATATTTCCGGTTTGTTGATTCAATGACCACGAAATATCAAAATAATACATTGATAAAAACAATTCGAGAGTATTGAGATGCGGACCAACATATTCTTTTGAAACATAGACAAATAGATAGACATTTTCTTCTTTTATATTCATAACAACAACGATTCGAATATTCATTAATACATATTCCTTGAAATTAGTACATTTCGTAAATAAATTTATTGTTATGTTTAAAAAAATCAAAATATTTTCCACAATAATATCTAGAAAATAGATAGAGTTCGATTACTAAAAATAATCACGGAAAAAACAACTCATTACGCCCACTATTACGGATTATTTTGATTAAGCATCAATACCGAGAAAAGTTTACACAAATGTATAATGATTCAATTTTTTGCTAAACTGAAGAGGAAACGCCATTACACATCCTATGTGGTTGAAGCCCATGCATGCATGCATAAACGAAATATCTGGAAAGATTACACTCTATCCTGAGGAGATAAAAACCATCGCTTCTAAGAATATCCTTCAATTTTTGTAACTGACAGGTCTAGGTAGCGAACTCTGAAAAAAGGCGAGCACAATAGATCTATTTAGGTCGCAGTGCTACAGGTCTAAGCACCTGACAATAGCCTAAACAACCCAATAGAAACAACTCAATTTAAATCTAGGTAGAATAAGAGTACCAATCAGTATTCAAATTAAGAACGAAAATTACGTTCATTATATATATAATTAAGTACATTAATATGTATTTAATAAACATAATCAGTATTAAAACGTTTCATCCGATGATAATATACCTATAAGTAACTTTTGTTTTGAATATAAAGTTCAAACTTGTAGCGGCGTGGTAGGCCGGGTCAATATGTGCTCCCTCTAATGCAATGATGGGTGGCTCATCCGTCATACTCCTGAACGGGTGCTGCTTGTGGGAACTGCTCTGTTCGGGTTCGAACACTGATTAGACTATTTGCTTTTGCAATAGCATATGCTGATCACTCTATACTCCCAAATTTTAATTTAAAAATTAATATATATTATTGTATATATGTACATCATTTATTTGAGTATTCTTTTCAAATAAATGTTGTTCATGTTTACAATAATATAGATTCATTTTTAAATAAAAATTTGAGCAGAGTTTCTTGTCAATTCTTCTCATCCTGAAATCAATCCGAACTAATGGTAGATTTGGCATATCATAAGTGTCTGTAATAGACCTATATATTTTTTTTATTTATTCTTTTAAATCATGTAAGCAGTATTCCAAACTATAAACAAATTTGTTGATCATGACCTACATGAATAAAGATATTTTGAATTTGAATTTGAATTTTCGATGCGACTGTACCGAAACCAGTCGGAGGCGGTCGCGCCGCACTTATAGGAACAAGTTTGCGATAATCGCATCTTCGTGTGTGCGTTTATATGCAAATGCGGTGCATCTCGAGGCGTAAAAGTCAAGGTCGAGTCGGTGCGACTAGTCGCCGCAACTAGTCGGTACAATGTCGCCAAAGGATGTACACTGCAATTGGATTTTATGTTGTTAATTTTGATCATATCTTTGAATTCTATTGAGAAAATTGTACCTACTTGTGGACTCTTCTGAATTGGAAAATGCATTATTGATTTAGATAAAGTAACAGACAAATATACAAATATGCATCTTATATGCTGGACTAATGTTAATTTCATTGTCAACCGTAAATTTTATAATTTTATGATTTACGACTTCGTACTGGTGACTTATTTTTGTTCCGTCATAGTTTGTTTAAAATTATTCTCAGCAAAATATGGATATTTTGTATGCTACTTGTAATTAAGCCTATATTTTTTTTATTATTATTTATTTATTTATTTCAGGCAGCTAGGCCCATATAAATACCTTATAGACTAACATACATACGAAATAATATTTTAAAACTAATATATTGATCTTGTCTGTGTGGTCACGGCACTGACGACGGCAATCTGCCACCACACCCTTCGGCCAGTAGTCCTCCTTCATGAAGGTGGGCAGCATGTTGGTGGGGACCCGGGCCTCAAACGCCTTCAAACTTACGCTGTGACGCGACTCCAGCTGCGTCACCCTCAATGTCAGGTTACTCTTGGTCCGTATATAATAAACAATGTCCTGTCTACTGTCTACTGATATGATATTTTACTTTGCCACTATATTATTTATATTACGTCATTAAACTGTGTTATATATATCTAAGTCTGTCTAAACACAAAGATATTTATCGCCATAAATGGAAAAATGTTGCTAAGTCACAACATACCTACTATGAGCGGAATATTATGTTATTAATACACAAATGACCAGTTGTGGCCGTTCAAAGCTCGCTACACAATAGCGCGATGCTTGGCCGTTGGTGCTGTTCAGGGATGCCAACCGCAAGAAAATCCTCTTGCAGATACAAGATTTATGGCTGAAAAAAAGATTCAAATGTAGTTTAAAACACTACCTTTGTAAAAAAGCCATTTATAACATTGAATAGTTCGTTAACGATAATAATGTTTTTGTAGGATATCTTAAAATTCATAACGCTTACTATATTATCTGATTGCACTAAGAATGAGTGCATTGCGGTTTCTATGTTATTATCGCATGCCTCTTACTTGAAATTATTTTTATATAAAAAAAACATCTATTCAAAAGAGCAACACACACGTTTCTTGCTCATTCTTCTTGTGATAAATCTGCATTACGAATGAGTGGTAGAATAAAAACTAAGACTATTCAAAAGTGCTTGAATTTATTTGAATAAAAATTATTTCTATTTCGATGCAAGAATATTTTCATCACCGAACAAATGTGTACGAGATTTTGAAATAGGTCGAAATACGATGAATTCCAAAAGCCAAACTGAACGATATTACGACAATTTTAACTTACTCATAAGAGGCTGAATGTATTGAGAAGTTGGCAACCCTGGCGCTGTTATGAATCATGCTCATGCGCAGGTGACTGGTCGGTTTTTGCTCCAAAAGCAATTGTCCGTGTCAAGAATTTGGTGGACCATCGCTTCTCTTCAGATTATGAGGAAAATGTGGAAAATATTATAGATTTTGATTTATTAATAATAATAATAATAATAATCTCAGGACAATTCACACAGCGCCATCAGACCCAAGTTAAGCTAGATAAAGCTTGTGTTATGGGTATTGATATAAATACGTAGATATTTATTTTTTTCGTGAATACATACATATTATACATAGAAAAAACCCCGACCTATACAAACAATCATACACATAAATACAAATGTTTGTGCCGTCCGAGGAATCGAACCAGCGACCATCTGAAGTAAGGCGGTGTGCTAAACTAATAGACCATCGAGGTCGTCAATTAATCATAAACGTGTGGCTGTTAATATTTTATACAGAATTTTTTTGCGAATTGACTTTATACGAAGTAATATGCGTGAATATCGTTGTCTCGCCTCATTTCATCTAAATAGTTCGCGATGCCCGAATTACAGGATGTGCAACTACGACATCATACAGTTCGGCCGCTCAGAATTTGCGTTTCTGACAGGTCGAGATCGAATGGACGATGTAACTTTGAAGTGACGTACAATTTACGAAAAAAATTAATATTTTTTATTTGCATCTTTGTACAAAGGCAACCATGATAAAATACAAGGTTATTTGTTTTGTAAAATTCTTTCAATACTAATATATTAAAAGTTAATTGCTATTCTATTTATCAAAAATATAAAACAAAATTATACATAATATCCCCTTACTCCTACTGCTACCACCAAAATAACTTATCATGATCAATGATATTATAAACGCGAAAGTTTGTTAGTATCAACCACATTGTGGAATCACCTTCCAGCAATGGTATTTCCGAACCGATACGATATTGAAACCTTCAAGAAAAGAGCTTATTCCTTTTTAAAAGGCCGACAACGTACTTGCAATTCCCCTAGTGTTGCGGGTGTTCATGGGCGGCGGTAATCACTTACCATAAGGTGAGCCGCATGCACGTTTGTCCCCTGTGTTATAAAAAAAAAAGTATCGATGGATGTTCGTTACTCTCACGCATAAATTACTGAATGGATTTTCAGTAATATAGCTTATACATCAGAATAACATCATCATCATCATTGCCTTGCCTTTATCCCATTATTTGGGGTCGGCGCAGTATGTCATTCTCTTCCACTGATCTCTATCAATCGTCATATCTAAACATACTCTTCTTTTATTCATATCATCTTTCACACAATCCATCCATCTTTTCTTAGGGCGTCCCCTCCCTTTACATATAGATATATATAACATATAGATTATAAATCTCACGGGATGTAACCGCAGACGCAGGTAGATTATAAAATATTTACAGCAATTGGGCTGTTCGCATGCGGAATCCCGCAAACTCTTTTGCTTAGGAGCGAGATCGGGGAGCGAATTGTGATCAATCTGTCCAGCGGACCAACCTTCCGGTTCACGCTTGAACGGTAATCAGGTGCTAATGTTGCCGCAAGCTGTTTATCTTTGTGAAATTTAATAATAGACTATTTTTATCTCTGATATTTCCTTATTTATTACAAGGAAATTATTAAGCTTATAGATATTTAATCTTACTAGTATATATATTTTTTTGTGTATGATAATGAAATGGCGCACCCGCCTGCGCTAACGGTTTAGCTCAGTTACCCCATTGTGACAAATTCACTAGGAATTTATCACGATGGTGTCCAGGAGGTACCGCGTGGAGGTCGACCTAACACGGTACATTGCTAGCAATGGGGATTACTACCTCCCATTACAAACAATTCCCTTTACCTACTAATATTATAAACGCGAAAGTTTGTAGATGGATGTTTGTTACTCTTTCATATAAAAACTACTGAACGGATTTTGATGAAACTTTACAGTAATATAGCTTTTACATTAGAATAATGTATAGGCTATAATTTAAAAAGACATGTAAATTAGGCGAAATATAATGATAAATGTCAAGTAAGTGTAATGAAGACGAAGTGGTGCGGGGTCAAGAAGAAATGTAAAATATAAAAGTAGTATAATAGTGTCTTCTTATTGTTGTATTTTATTATAATTGTACAGGTAAGAAAAAGAAAAGGATTTGGTATATGGAAAAATGTTTATATTAGGATAGACTACTGACGTACAACAGAATGAAGTAATAAAACAAGAATGTAATATAAAAGAACTATAAATTTAAATACAAATTTAGAATATCGAAAACATTTCTTATTAGCCAGTTACAACACTTATAAACTACGCCTACTTGATCCGTTAAGAAGGTAGATCAATAAATAGATATACTTTGTAAAAAGTCTTCTGCGTGGGTACCTCAGTTTTACTTATTTCAGCCGCCAAGCAGCTTACTTTATAAGCTATATTTCGGTTGGTGGGTGACTGAAGGTTTCACAGGTATCGCATGATAACGTGATGTCCGTAGTGCTGTTCAGGTATATAGGCGATCATGACCGTTTAAGGTAAGCCTTCAAATTCCTTAATATACTGTACTGACTAATCAGATTTTTTTTTATTTTTAATATGTATTTAATTGTTTAGTTATTTTATTGTATAATCTGGTCTTAACAATCATTCCGAATTCTGTATTATCTTTTTAATTATATACATATAAAATAAAACTACAACGAATAGAATAGAATATAACATTTTTTATTCAGATAAACTTAAATTTAAGGACCATTAAAAAGTCATACTTATTCTTTTAATCTACCGTAAATTCGGGAAGCTCTGTCATCACAAGAAGAACGAGAAAGAAACTTGCGTGTTGCTCTTTCAAACAATTATTGTTACTTTACATTTTTAATTTGATATGTGTGACAAACCACCAATTAGCATTAGCTCATTATGTCAAATATTAAAATTAAATAAATCCAAGGTTGATGGGATTAAAAATACTTTATTTGACAGTAAAATTCACATGTATGTCCCACCATATTTTATTCAAAAAATGTAAAAATAGACACTATGTATTATATCTATAAATAGAAAATAAAATGTTACAATTACAAAAGCTGTCGGTGTGCTATAGTGATTGTCCGCGGCGTCGCCCAGCCATGAAGCGCGGTAACGGTGCGCGCTGCTACCTAATTATACTTTTTGCACAGACACAAAAGCGATTAGATTTTATATTATAACACGAAAAATAAGAATGAAGATGTAAAATTTCGGCGGGAATCTAGGCTTAAAACTAGCTAGAAATTTCGCACCACTTATAATAATAATAATAATAAATTCCTGTTATCCTGAATAATATCTTCACATAATGCAATCTCTCCCACACTTGGCCCGTGTGGGTGAGTATTACCTTTTTTTAAACTGATAATGGAAGAAAAATAAAAGATAAAAACAATAATAGCAATCCGGTTTCGGCCTGTAAGTGTGGTATACACCACAAAGAGTAAAAACCAACAAATGTTGTGAAAACGAAGCATTTACTAGTGTTACTAAATCCTAGTAAAACATATGTTTTACAAAAAGCCACAATGCTGAATACCTTTCGCATTACTAGAAATTCTCTGACCTCCTCTATAATAACATTCTCACATAGCGTAACTTTTCCACAGTTGGCCAAGGTCCTTGTGAGTGAATATTCCATCTTTTATACCAGTTAAAAGAAGAGAAAAGAAAGTTAATAATAATAATGACCCAGGAAAATTCACAACGCCATCTAACCCAAAGCTAAGTGGAGCTTGTGTTATGGGTACTAGACAACTGATACTAATACGTAGATACATTTTTTTTTGTAAATACATACATAAAGAATACAAATATCTGTAACTTGCGTGGAATCTAACCAGCGGCCTTCCGAAATAAGGCATTGTGCTTTAAAAATTATAATCAACAACAAATTAGCTACCTTTCTTCTACTATCACGTGTTACAAAGCACGATATCACGTTTGTTATCACGCTACCATGTTTAATAAACAGCTACCAGTATGGACCACGATAACAAGAGTAAAATTATAGCTTACTACATTTCATTCAGTTGCTTGCCATTCCAACTAATTAAAAAAAAAGTTATTTAGAACAACTTCGATTTTAAAGAAAAATATATTGCTGATTATTTTAAAGTGGCATGTGATATTTTATTACTTGTTATGTTAATATTTAGGATTTATATGTATGTGTGCCTTTTTGTGTGTGTGTGTGTGTGTCAGAATTAATTAATTATTTGGGATAACATTGATTTTAGAGAAAAATACATTGTTGATTATTATTTTCTTACTAACGCTATTGATATTTTCTTACTTGTTATGTTAATGTTTTAGTTTAAGATGAATAATCATTTTATTTCAATCCTTACTTGCGGCTAACTCTCGGAGGGATTTCTATTTTTTTTTAATCTAATACAATCCATAGCCTAGAAATTCTTTTTTTAATCTCGAGTTATATGTCAACTACTTCGCAACTGACAGTAAAGACTTAGAGTAAACACTTATGTTGATTAAGTACTTATTAATATATATATTTTTTATAATTATTAATTTGCTTATATACGATTTGTAAATACATAGAAAACACCGCGACCGTTACAAACAATCATACACGAGTATGTTTATAATAAATATAAAAGTTTGTACCGTGCGAGAAATCGAACCCCCGACCATCGGAATTAAGGCAGTGTACTATACCGCTGGACCACCAAAGTCGTCAAACGTCTTGCCATAAGATATAATCCGTAAAACATAGTAAAATACCTATATTTTACTTTATCAAATATTGGAAAAAATCATGGCAGTACAGTTTAATGTACGTGCGGTATAACGCCTAAACAGTTTGTAAACTTTGTAACTCCCCAGTTGTAGGTCACGTTAATATTGGGTTTGGCTGTTTATTTTTACTTCTCTTGCCTGTTTTTAATTAGTCTATAGTTGTTTCAAGTGCTGTCTGAATGTCAAACATTTTGATTAATAACGGGCTGTATGGTCTGGATACCTTTGACTACTTTTATGGAATAAAATAATAAAGAGCAATAATTTTTTTTGGCGGGAATACATTTTAATATTATTATTATACAGATTAATACATAATTTTATTTCAAACTTAACATTTTAAATTCAAATTATAATATTAAATTATACAATACGTAATAAAAAATCTAATAAGTATATTATTTCAACATACAAAATTTTAATTACTAATTTGTTTTAAACAAGTATTATAATTGAATATTATAATTTAAATCTAAATTGTAATACTAAAACTATGTATTCAAATTTGTAATATAAATATTAAGGGTTTTCAGCATATGTGATATTTAATAAAGTAATAACCCTTTATCTATAATCTAAATATATATAACTCAAAGGTGACTGACATAGTGATCTATCAACGCACAGCCCAAACCACTGGAAAGATCGGGCTGAAATTTGGCATGCAGGTAGATGTTATGACGTAGGCATCCGCTAAGTAGGATTTTGATTAATTCTACCCCCAAGGAGATGAAATAGGGGATGAAAGTTTGTATGAAACTTTGTCAATTTTCAACCGATCAGGCTGAGACTTTGCATGTATAAAGCTACTATGACGTACGCATCCCCTAATAAAGGATTTTGATAAATTCGGGTGGAACTAAGGGGATAAATTAACGCGAGCGAAGCCGCGGGCAAAAGCTAGTATTACATATAATAAAATTGTAAAATCCTAACAAGGTAAAAAACGCATGCGCACTATTCATAATATTATAATATATAAATGTTATAATATTATAAATAGTTATTATTCTTATTACAATAGTATATTATAAAAGGACTTGATTAAATAATCAACTCCTGTATGGAATAGGCGCCGAAACTACTGAATCAATATGAAAAATTCTTTTCCGAAAATAAGAATTCTTACATTATTCTTGATGAACATAGGCCATAGAATATTTGATATATTCAAAAACGTTAGGGATCCGAATGAAAACTTCGATAATATAATTCAATGTGTGAAAAAAATAAAATAAAAAACCCTTACATCGCGTATGCTACGGAAATTAATACAGAATGATTTAGTATAGTTTTATACAAGACATAAAAATCTAAGATATATGTATGTTAGAAAATGGTATATTTTAAAAACTCGTGCGAAGCCTGGGCGTGTGTCTTATATCTCTAGTATACTTTCATCCTTCGGAATTCGTTCATGACAATACAGCAATTTTATGTACTACAATTTTATAGACATCAATATTGATGGATTTATATATGTATGTGTAAAAATATTTTTTTTTTAATTATTGTTAAATAAAGAAGCCTATTAGGGCTATTATTTAATATTTAAATGTAATTATAAAAATAATGTAAAACAAAAATGGAGTGTGCATATCAGAGTCACGCATAACAATATTGACCCGCGTTAGTACAAGGTCAGCGCTCAAGTTCAAGGGCGGGGGTAGTAACCCTCACGCAAGTTTCAACGCCCTACAGGTGGATGTGAAGGGTAGCGTACTTTTTTTTAGACACAAGAGGCTCGTTTTTTTCATATAAGACAGTGTGAACTTTAGATATAAATAAAAAACTTTTATAAGTATTTTATAACAAAATTTTTGTACTGTTTTTGGGTTAAGGTTTCACTAAAAAAAAACAGACAAATCTAAGGATGAAATCTCAGAATATGGGTCCACATTAGTAAAGGAAGCTAACGTAACATCTCCAAAGTTGCTATTTTGGATAGTATGTCGCAAAACTATTTTATTAATTTATTTAATAGTAAAATAATAATAATAATTTATAATCAGACAAAATAATCTATTTTAATAATAACAACTTAATAACATAACTTAACCAATGTCAATAACAAAAAAAATAAACTAATAATAATAAAGTTTTTTATTCAGCTTTACATCACTATCAGTATTAACAATTTACAATAAAATCACGCACAGGATTTTAATACAGTTTTCAGCAATAGATATGTAGAGTCATTCGTGTTATAGTATGAACAAGCCGAGAAATTCAAACAATTGTATCCGATGCATCCGAGCGAAGCCGGGACTAATTGATATATTATAGTTTCCACTAGTGCAATAAGTTTCAATTGCATTAAACGATTACTTGAATGACGAGCGTGCATGGCAATAGTTGTTCATGCACTGGATATTCATTTATTATTGGACTGACACCTATATAAATATACACAGTAAATAAACTGGCTTTTAAAAAAATAGTAATTCAATTGAGTTTCATGCCAGTTCTTCTCAATTGAATCTATATACTGACCTGGACGGTAGGGAAAAATTATAATATAAAAGACGTTCATAAACGGCTAAAATGTCCTACATAAATAAATGATTTTATAATTTGAATTTGTAATAACGATGTCACTCAACATAATCAAAAGGTTATTTGCTTAGAAAGAAAAGGCCACTAATTTTAACGACCCATTTACACTGTGTTTATAAACAATACGGTACAGGCCACGTGGCGGTAGCGTAAGTCTATTACTAACTACATTACATGAATGAACTCCAATTTACATTATGACATTAACTAAACTGAACTAACAAACATAATAAATTTCATGTTTATCTTACCATCTTTCAATGTACCTCTTTGACGGCCACGATGGTCTAGCGGTTTAGCATACCGCCTTACTTCCAATTGTCGTGGGTTCGATTCCTCGCACAGCATGAATATTAGTATTCATGAGTGATTGTTTATATCGGTCTGTATGTTTTCTATGTATATTATGTATTAATTTTCGAAAAAATCTATGTATTTGTATTTAGTACCAATGACACAAGCTTTAACCAGCTTAACTCGGGTCTAGATGGCGTGAATTGTTATTGAGATTATTATTATTATTATTAGATTATTATTACCTCTGTTTAGGTATTATGCTACTCATTTATACGGGTATAGCTCATGTTTCATATAGCATCTCGTAAAGCTAATAATGCCAGCTGCTGCTAAAGCATTAAAGTAGTTCTAATAAAAAAAACACTGAGAATTAATTTCAATGTAATAAGTTAACCTACCGCCGTCTCTCCAATTTATAGATTAATTTGCATGCATCATAGCGTCGTAAATTATAGCGTTCAAAGATTTATCTAACATTAATCACTAAATAGTCATAAAACGTAGTTATGTTGCACGTTAACACGGTAATTGCCGGCGGCCGGACGTGCCGCCAGTGTTTGTAAACATCAGTAGTGTGATAAAACACGTGATAACGGCTGCACACGCTGGTTTTTGGTACATTTTTTTTAATAAACCTAAAACTCAGTTACATCTAGTACCATGATAAGCAAATCTTGTGTTATGAGTACTAGACAACTGATATAAATACTTAGATACTTTGTTTTTTTTTTAAGTGATGATGATGAGGCTGTGATCCCGACCGACTTCGGCCACGGCGACTGTCTTCAACTTCGGTTTTGCCGTTGATGTGGCTTATGTAGCCAATTTTATATAAATAATGTACGTAGAAAACACCCAGACGTTACGAACAACCATACTCATAAATACAAAGCGATGTGTTAAACCGCTAGACAACTAAAGCTGTCAATCAATTTGCTGCTTCCAATAGATTCCCAGACCCAGACAAAAATCTAGGATGGAAATTACGACCACCTGAGCTGAGGTTCGAATCCCATTTTTCTATAGAGGGGATAAATCTTCGAAAGACCATGCCCCTACCAGAAGCTGACGAGGAAAAACCACACGGTGTACCTACAAGCACCATTGACGGAGACGCGAGGTAGCGTTGCATTGAGGTTCGAACCCTAAGCGATACCCTGAAACTGAAGTCTCGTCGCTCATGCTGTTGATTTCCATTCCAAACCCGGGGAAGGATATATCTTTCCGGATCCTTGGTGTTCCTGATCCATCCTCTCCCTCATTTTCATCCTTTAAAACTGTAAAGGCTCTATCGATTATGCTTATTTTTTTAATGAAAAATAGCCTATATTCGCATTTGTTATAAAATCTATGTTCACGCCAAATTTCATTAACATTCAGTTGTTTAGTTGCAAAAAGATAACAAACCTGTCTATGCAATCAATACAAGGCAATACAAAATTAATTACCGTAATAAATCATAAATAAATTACATATAAGTACAGAATAACCGATGAAAAATTAAAACGTGTTCATAATAAACACTTCAAAATCCCATTACTCCCCAAGTGAAGCCCATAAGTCAGGTTTATAAAAATCTAAACATATTTATCATGACCAAACTCAATTACGTGATCACCACACCGTGTCAGATGCAATCAGCATCCAGTGTCCGACATATGTGTGACGTAGAATAGATTGCCCTCATAGACACACCCTCTCTTTGGTTTGCTGTCATTCAGGTTTAGTTATGCTATTATTTGTCTATGGTAATCTAACAGTATAATAAGACAAATCCATTTTATAAAATTTATAATTCGATTTTTAAATTATTTGCACTAATGATAATGTAATTGGAAACTTGGGTTTGGTTACTACTCTATTCTTTTTTAAATTTATATTCGACTAGCTGTTCCCGCGACTTCTTCTTTGAGTATATTTTTTTCTTTAGTGCTTTGAGCTAAAGAAAAAAATATACTATATTATAGCTGTTGTAATAGGTAACTTCAGTTTAATTTAGTTTTTATTGTTTGTCTCTGACGATCTAACAATGTTTAAAACTTTACTTCCATGATTATATATAATATTATATATACGACGATTAGCAATAAAATACTTTAAAGGAATCTACGTATAAGTGCTTACATAAAAAATATCACATTCTATACCAATACCTTATCAGTTCTTACTGTCAACTTAGTAATAATAATTAACTTAACTTGCTGACTATATACAGGTAGTTCCTATCGTTGATAATGGTATGGTGCACCCGCCCGCGTTATGCGTTTACACTAGCAGGACACCAGTGGAGCACGAGGTCAGGTCAGGTTAGCCTATCGTGATAAATTCACTATGAATTTATTAATAGGCTAACCCAGGGAAACCACGTGGAGGTCAACCTGACATGGTACATTGCTAGCAATGGGTTTATCACCTATATATAGCTAGTGCCTCTATATTGCTTAGTAAATGTTATATAGGGCTTTACAAAAATCTTAATACAAATATATAATTTCGTGTTATGAACATGCTTAAAGTTATAAAGTAATAGTCACATGAATAAGTCATAAACAGAGGTGTTCGCCCGACTTCTGCTACGTTATTTCTCGTATCGACGGCGCACGTGATGTCGCGTGAAGAAACCGAGGCAACACGCTTGTCTAGGTGAGGTGGAGCCTCACTTTTAGCGTATTTTATTTATTTATTAGAAAACTAACAGCTTACAATCCAATACATAAAGTCAACAGTACATTTCTAGAGAAAGCCAATAACCGGTTTTTAGAGATTTAGCAAAAGAAAAGAACAATAATTTATTTTATTTTAACACTCTGTAGTCTATAAATTTAAAGTATTACACAATGTGGATGCCAGTGTGTATATTATCATTTGTTAAAAAATGTACCAATGGAGGTAGTATATACTTCAGAATAAACTCTTTGCATTAAAGAAGATTAATAAAAGCAGACAAAATGATGGAGATATTCAGTGGATTGTATACTGCAGCAAATATAATTTATTCTCATTCTGATTCAGTTGCATGTTACACATAACTCTTACTTAGCAACATGATTACTTATTTTAAATATGATGGATTACACTTTTTCTTCTTAAATCAATTTGCCTAATATAAGAAAATATCAATTTGCCTAATATAAGAAAATAACTGTCGAGGTTTTAATTTACTGGTTTCTTCGATTTCATATCCTGAAAGTGATGGCAGATTGAGAGTTTTTCCCTCAAATTTGGAAGGATTTTATGGACTTTCGATAACATTTAATGGGAACAAATGTGGGGGATTTTAGGGAAATAAAAAAAGTTGCGATGTTGTGAATGCTTTAACGTCCATGTAGACCTAAAAACATCAACAGCCTTCTAGCTAAAATTAACAAGAAATATTGAACACACAGGCTACAAAAGAGTCCAAAGATCGAATCACAAAAACAACGAAGCTACTTTGCGGCAGACCGAAATGGGTGGGACAGACTTTGTTCAAAGTCTTCCTCTGCTAATTTTCCGCTGATATTGACACCCCAAACTCTTCATTGTCTAGTTCGATAGCGTTCTGGGTATTTAGAAGTTTTGTGATTTCATGTCGTCTACTACTGATTATTTATGGTGTTACTATATCACGACACTCGTATATCGCCATAAAAATGTAAAGTGTACTAACAAGCAGATCTATACTGTATGTGTGATATAAGATAACATTTTCCTAAATTTTTTTTATACACTCTATTGTACCAGATACAGAAGAATATTATTACATTAATGATGACCACGGTGGTCTAGCGGTTTAGCTTTACTTCTAATGGTTGCGGATTCGATTCCTCGAACAGTGCATTCATGAGTATGACTGTTTGTATCGGTTTGTGTATTTTCTATGTATACCTACGATATACCACGTATGTATTTACAAAAAGAAATATATATCTATGTATTTGTATCAGTTATCTAATACCCATAACACAAGCTGTGTATATGTAGAAAAGCAATAGTTTTTAAATAAAATAATACAGTCGAATTTAGAATCTGCTCGTATTTGTAGTCGGTTGAAATTGCTTTGTTTCAGTTCATCACTGTGGGTATTGTAATACCCACAGTGATGAATCAGACCTCATATATTGGTATCTGTATAACCATTTGTAACTGATATTCTCATTGAATTATACATAGATATTAATATTCTATTGATTAATTAACAGATGTATTGTCAATAGTTTTTTGTTGAAACCAAAACGGCGTTGGACAGCTCCACGGCGCATATTTCGCGCATTATTCACAGCTTCACTCAACGAACATGTTCCGACTGATGCTGAGAATAATTGAATGATATATTATGAATATATTTACATAGCATAAAATAATTACATCTGTCTATTCGCTTATATCTTTTAAACTACGCAATTTTAATTGCTTGCAATGGATAGAGTGTTTCGAGAGTAAGGTTTATATGTATAATACATGCGTGTTATAGTATAGGACAAGGTGAGAAATTAAATATCTGTAATGAATCTGAGCAAAGCCGGGACGCGTCGCTAGTAATATTATAAATGCTTGTATATCTGTCTGTCTGTCTGTTGTCTTGCCATGACTAAACAGCTGGATGGTTGGTAATGAAATTTGTAGTACGAGGCTGTCCTCGTACTACAAATTTCATTATCTTATCTTATATTATCTTATGAGAAAAAACGTAGACTCTATACAGATAGAGTCTATGTTTTTTCTCATAAGATAATCTGTAAGGGGTTGAAATAGATCCCCTATTTCAACCCCAAGTTTGTATAGACGAAGTCGCGGGTGACACATAGTAAAAATATATTTATGAGAAAACCACAACAGCCTCATGTTCACAGTAGTAAGGGGCACATCCAGTACAAGGTACCTACCTTATCTGGAATCTGTCGTGAAGATATAAAAATAATAAAATTAACTTTAACCGTAATTTTTTTTTATTTTCACTATCATAATCTTCAAAATCGGTAATGTAATAACTATGATAAGCGAAGCAGCGTAACATGCAAAAAACACAGTGACATCAAATACAAATGGGTATATATAATAATAAGTGCATGTCGGGACAATGAACCTGAGCACTTGCGGCGTCCAATGTCTGGATTGGAGTTAAGTACCAATTGATTGCGTAACACGTGGTCAATGTCGCCATATTTGCATGCTCCACACTTACAATATCTTACTTAAAACGTTGTATTTCATTTTTTTTGATAAAGCCATAATATTAACAATGGTCTAGTTGTCTTCTACACCGACTTGATTCCGAAGGTTATGAGTTCAAATCAGGCCGATATAAAGCAATATTATGTATTAATTTATATTATTGACTAATTCCCCGCTGATGGAAACACCGACAACAATATAAATTAGTCCGATAGAGATTAATAGATAATCAATAACATGTTTACGTCACAATTATTTACAAAAGCAACTTTTTGTCTCAATTTATATTTCTAACTAATTCTTCGCAGATGGAAACACCGATTAAACCGAGATAGTTTAATATCAATAACATGTTAACGTTACAATTTATTACAGATTAAAAATGTTTACAACGTTAGCTGACTACCGCAAAGTGGCAGTAAAAATAATATAGCGTAAAAAACTAATGTCTATGAATGTTTTAAACTGGCAACATTACGGCGATATCGTTTATTTATATATGTTTGAATTGAAATTGTAAAAAGTGCTTATTTTTCAAACTTACTTTGTAGAAATATACTTTCATGTAACCCTGAGGGCATATCACGAACAGATTAGCTATATTTATTTTAAATATTTTAAATCGTCTGTGATATTTTCCATTTATACAAATAGTACAATATATTTAAACAGATTTATTGATAAATTTTTAAATGTAAATATTCTCTTTTAATTTATAATCCAAATAAAAGTATATTTTGTCTATCTTTAATTTAAACATATATATACAAGCGGTAACCGCGACTTGGCGAATGGTAACATTGGATAGCATTTCTAATAATTTACCCTTTTTATTTTATTTCAGAAAAGACGAGTTTCCATACAAACTTTCATCCTCTGATTTATTTTATACCCTTAAGATTATTTTTACAAACTTTGAATTTATTTATATTTAACCAACGGCATAAAAAATAGTTTTCAAGCTTCTAGGTTTGAAAATGACGTACTTCCATACTTTCATACAACCTATCAGGGGAGATGATAAGCCTCTTACGACCCTTTTTGCATTAAAAAGTAGCCTATGTCCTTAAAGTCTAAACTATCTGTGTACCAAATGTCATTTAAATCGGTTCAGTAGTTTTGGCATGAAAGAGAGACAGACAGACAGACAAAGAAATAGGGTTACTTTCGCATTTATAAAATTAGAAGGTGGGCTCACCTTAGAGTTCAGCTAGGGACAATGTAATCCTTACTAATGTGTCCTTAGAGCTATGTAGGTTGCAGTGCTACAGGTTCTATTTAGCACTGTTCTTTAACACCACATTTTTTTTATTAAATGTGTTTGGGCCAGTAATAGATCAACCCCAATTAATAAAAAAATGGCTATATAGAGCTTTATTGTTGATTTTTAATTATTAACTACTAATAACGGCGGGCCGTCAGCTTACACCCGTATAAAAAAAATATAAAAAAAAATGCTAAATATATTTCTGTTTGTCTGTCTGTGTCTTCTGCTTTCTCAGTAATTCAAAAACCCTGACCTCTGACGGCAAGTGGTTCAATTACCGGCGGGACGTGACGTCACGCGCACGCTTCCGTCTGCTAATTGCGTGCGTCTGCGTATGCGGGATATCCTCCAACAATTACTAGTATGGCAACACGCGGTTTCAGTTGTCTATGGTGTTATTAAAGTTCTAGCCTGTACTTAAATATGAAGCATATCAAACTTCGCCAGCCACTTCTAATAGTTATAATTCATACACAAGTCGGGCGTATGATGCCGCCGGCCTAGCTAGTATTTTTTTTTATTGGGTTGTTTGGGCTATTGTCAGGTGTTTTTTTTGTGGATGATAATGGAATGGTGCACCCGCCTGCGCTAACGGTTTACGCTGGCCGGGCACCAGTGGTCAGTTAGCCCATCGTGACAAATTCACCAAGAATTTATCACTATGGTTTCCAGGGGGAACCGCGTGGAGGTCAACCTGATATGGTACATTGCTAGTAATGGGTTCAATAGTCCACATTACTAACAATCTCATTTCCCCCCTATTGTCAGATGTTTGTAGTACCTGTAGCACTGAGACCTATATAGATCTATTATGCTCGCCCTTTTCCAGAGTTCGCTACCTAGTCCCGTCAAGGACAAGAATTGAAGGATATTCTTAGGAGCGTTGTTTTTTATATCCTCAGGAAAGAGTGTAAACTTTCCAAAGGAGATATTTCGTTTATGCATTAGTGGGCTACAACCATATAGGATGTGTAGTGGCGTTGTAGCTATAGCTAGTATAAATAAGAAAGTCATCCAGAATATATCACGCATTTAATACCACCAATATTAAAATAAAAAAGAGTTATATATATAACTCTTTTTATTCTAATATCACGAGGTACTAGACAATTGATAGACATATAAAGAATTAAAATAAAAAAGAGTTAGTATCACGAGGTACTAGACAATTGATAGACATATAAAGAAAGTTATTATCACACTGACTATGGCCGCGGTTTCAACCCCACGAAATTTACAGCCTATGTGTTAATTATAACGTGAAAAGCTATGTGTTAAATATAGGTTTTGACGCAAAGACTACTGAACAGATTGTGATGAAACTTTACAGTTATTAGTGTACAGAGTAACAAATATCCATTCATCCAACCCAACAA
This sequence comes from Achroia grisella, assembly GCF_030625045.1. Lineage (NCBI taxonomy): Eukaryota > Metazoa > Arthropoda > Insecta > Lepidoptera > Pyralidae > Achroia > Achroia grisella. Next base: position 76,169 of record NW_026712699.1, read on the forward strand.
ACTTTCGTGTTTATGTAGTAGACTCTATATAAATACCCAATACTGTTTAAATATGATCGAAAGTGATGAAATACCATCGGAAAGTGATGCAGTGTGATAAACTGCTAAATCACCGAGGTCGTCACAGTAATAAATATATAGCCTATACTCGAAAGGTATATATAGATTAAGAACAATAACTACAGAGCTTATATTTAAACCTTGAATTCAATGAAAATAGCTTTCTTTTACATAACGCAAAGTCTTTTGTCTCGAAAAAATATTTATGACGAAAATCGCAAAGTCGTTTAATATCCAACTGAACTGTGGAACACAATTTCAAATATTTAACAAAACTTATCTTTTTCTTTTTAATTTTAACTTAGAACATTATATATATACGTCTATATACATTATTTCTAGTCAGCCAGTATTTTTATTATAACTTTAACAGACACAGATTAAAGATAATAGTACAGAACTTAATATTTTAATGACCCTATTTATTGTAATGCAGTGATTTAGTTACGGACGAAATTTATAACTATAGACTTCGATAAACAGTTCTTAGTATCCTATATTTATAAATTTAATTTCTAAACATAGACAATATTTATATTTAAAAAAAACAATGAAAAGGTATTATTCCTTATAATAAAAGGTGTCAACAGACGTGTGTGAATATAATGAAAAGCAAAGTTCATTCGTGAATTATTCAAGACAATCTGAAGCGCGATTTTTTATTCTGGATGTCGGCGTCACGGCGCGTATATAATTTGATACCTATGTACGTAGGAACGGTATATACATCAATGTTTTATATTATTTGAATAGAATAGAATAGAATAACATTTATTATATCACATATCACAACACAACAATGATGATGCTGATAGCAGCATATAAATTATTATATCATACTAGCTGAGCTCGCAATCGTTTATTTAGCAAAAATAGGGGTCGATGTAGAAGGGTAAAAATTTGGGGTTGTATGTGTATGTATTTTTATATAAAAAAATTTAAAAAAAAATGTAAGGTGGACTTAGGAGTATAAAAAAATAGTAGCTAAATCTCAGACCTACAGAATATGCATATATAATTTTATAAAAATCGGTCAAGCCGTTTCGGAGATGTATGAACTAACTTTTTGTATGAACTAACGGAGATCTATGAATTAAATTGGAAATGAAATCATTACATAGAAAAACAGAACAAGAAATTCAAATTAAAAACAAACACTAAAATAATAATATTAATAAAGTAATTTGCACATCTTATCCACCATTTGTAAATTTCTATAAAATTACTATAATAATTGCCTAATACATTTTTACGAAATTCATCGACTCTGTTTTTAAAATCTCGTAGTGAAGATCAATGTATTCCATTTTCAAACTCAGGTGGGACTAAATTAATGACACAGAGCAAAAAATAAAAATTATCGGTTACCGCAAAACGACTTCGTCGTGACTTCATTCCGCACATACAGGAAGCATTTAAATTAATTAACAGTTGCCGATTCATGTTTTTATTTATACTAATTTCTAATGCATATTTTGTGGCAGTACACATCATGTAGGTAGTAATTATTTAGCTTAATTTACATTACGAAACTAGTTTATAGTTATTTCTTGCAACTAGTTATTTTTGTAAAAATAACTTCAACTACAATTTATACAATTGTCACGGAATATGCAATGTCGCTCAAATCGAAGTTAAGCTTCCACAGCTAAAGCTACTAATTTCCCTTTATGTTTCTATGATTAAATTAGTTCCAATAGTTTCTAGAAGTATAATGTAAAAGCCGAACGCTGTGGAACTGTTTATGGAATTATTTTCACGTCACTGAATGTTTCATTTTTTAGCTACACTGTACTCATAGTTGTTTATATGATCTGTGAGCAATGGTATATATTATCAAATTAGAGCCCAAAGTTGCGTTCAAGGCGTAACGGTTACCGCCTTTGCATTATAAAAAAAATTGATATAAAAACAGGTCTCACAACCTCATTTAAATGTATATTTTTATATTTATCATAGACTTTAGAATCTTCAGGTCTTCAGTATATCAGAAGATCAATTATAGGTACAAGTTACTACCATTTTTAGATGCAGAATGAATAATAGTTGCGGCAGCCACCGCACCCCTATATGGATTCTACGAGTAGAGACTGCCGAAAAATGTAGCGCCATACAAAAGTCGCGTGGCAACACTGAAAAATGCATTCGTGAGACAAAAGCAGGCTATTACGGCGGCGGGATTAGCCCTATTGACACTACGTTACCAATTAAAAAGGGAGGGGTGCCTTTTCGTCTCGGGTTTTTTCAGCAGACGGTTTTTCAGGCCGCGGGCGTCCATCCCCCACCCAACCCCCTTGGCTGTACAGAAAAATCAATAACGCAGCACTTTTTTCCGCGCGTAAAGCATGCACCGACACGATGGCTGTGTGCGGCCGACTCGACGCTCACACGTAAACCGTGCATTGGGTTGCCAGTTTTTTCCGCCATTAAAATCCGCTGACGTTCCGCGAGTGTCCTTACGTGCCTTTGATTAGTCGGATGCACCTGAAGGGCTTACGCAACGATCCCGCTCATCTCCTCTCATGCAAATTCTATAGGCTTATTATTTTTTTCTCCTGCATGTGACAATAAGGGTTGCAAGAGAAAATGATTATATTTTGTCGTAGCTGACGTATTTCCAGATGACATAACTTCTAATACTGAGCACCATCAGAATAGTACAACAATAGACTTTAGAATGTCATTATTAATATCTTTTCAAGCCATATGAAATATGCACAATTCTCAGTCTTATAAGAATTGTCGAATAACAAACAGACTAATCTAGTTTAAACATAACAACCTATAATGCTTATAATACATTGTTAACGCGTACCATATGCTTGTATATTATTTAGATTCATAAAGCGGTACTATTGACCTTTTGTATGGGCTTGGGCGGCCACTTCCGTAATCTTTGAGACCCTATCTATTAATGCCTCTCAAATAACTATAAAAAGCTTTTGAACGCGGTTTCAATCCCTCGAGTACATTATTTACATAGATTTATAATACTCAATACGCGCGGTAACCGCACATCACTAATTGCAAACGCAGACTAACGTAAAAAAAGCATCACATTTAAAAAACGAACGGTTTGCACATTTTTATTTCGCAATCGCAATGACAGAAATGGCTCTGTCCCGCTTGCACTGTATTGTTCCGGTGCGAATCTCGTCATCAGTCCATCTTTGTCTGCCACGTTCTTTTTTAAATGTGCAAAAATATAAAAACGCCGAATCGTGGGAGGGTGGGGTGCGCGTGTTTACGGCGCTGCACTTGTGTGAGTGATAGTGATAATGGTTGTTTTAGGGCTTTGCCCCGATCATAAGTCAATACATGATCGAGTTTTAAAATACTTTTACAAATAACTAATGAACAATAATATAACACTGGCAGGAAAACAGGAAAAATAAATATACTAAACTTCTTACCTTAGAAACTCCAGAGTGCATAACTTACTTAGTAGCTATCTACCTACACCTTAACATAACCAGGCATATAGTTAACTGAAGAGTTTACACACTTTCAGAACTACCCGTGGTATTCATTCATAACACTTTATAACATTTTTATTTGAAAACCAATTTGAATAAATCAAACACAAATTTTTAAATAAACCTTACCACAATAATTTGTAAAAATCTCATTTACATTAGTTAAGCGGTGTCTGATAAACTCAAACAAAATTTAAAAAAAAAATATTTGCATTATATCATCTTGTTTAAGTCTCCTTAAGTCTGATAGTTTTTATCATCTATCTTCTATATACAGATAGTAAACAGTTCATATTTCTATAGATATAGATTTTATTGACCCTGTAATAAACCATAAGTAATTATTTTTTTTATAATATTGTTCAAACATAACTGTATAAAAACTATAGCCTAAGTAGCATGAAATATTTAAAAACACAGGAAATTCTTTTTTTAATATATATTACATCATTTCTAACCATTGTATTTTAGATTTAGAAGCATTTAATAACGCTGGAAGAAGGACTGTTAAAAAAAACGTATTCACTGAACAGTTAATTTTTTATTTTACAAAAAAACATAAGTTCTAAGATATTTCCATATCGCCTTGAAATTATACTATGATGCATTATCGACATTTTAATGATATTCATTTCGATGATTTAACATAAAAAAATCAATACGTCCATAACTATGGGACTTCCCGTTTCCGCCATTTAAAAAAAATGACTCATAATTTTGCACGTTTCGTATGTTATCTTACTAATATTACTGAACCGATTTTAATGAAACTTTACAATAACATAGCTTATACTTCAGGATAACACATAGGCTACAATTTAAGAGACTTAAAAGCTAGACAATTATAAACAAAATGTCATTAGTAATACGGTTTGAGATTATTTACTTTACTTACTGCTTACTAATATTATAAACGCGAAAGTTTGTGAGTAGGGATGGATGGATGTTTGGTACTCTCTTACGTAAAAACTACTGAACGAATTTTGATGAAACTTTATAGTTTCATTCATTCATTTTCATACTATTATACACTATTCATCAGAATATTTGAATTCAATCAGTTTATTTGAATAAATGATTTTCTATTCTATTCTATTCTTTTCTAATAACACATAGACTATAACTTAGAAAGATCTTATGTAATTTGTGCAAAATATAATTATAAATGTTTAACACACTTTCTTAGTATGATATGCAGACGAAATTGCGCGGATCAACTATTACTAATGATATTCAGGAATGCACCAAATGAGAAAAAGCCAATTGGGAGCGGCCGTAAGGTCTTCCACACATTGCAAACTCACCCGTCAGATACAATTTACATGAAGTGAACGCAACGGAATGACACAAACAAAACTAATATCTATTTTGGTTGCATAAAAAAAAATTGCGAGCACCTTTCTCTGCACCTTTCACCCGTCTACAATTATCGCTCTGTTAATCATGAAGTAACAAGTGGTCCAGGCTACTTTTTTCGTCCGATCCAAATTGGACATAACTCGATCAATTGCTGGCTTGTATGGGTTAGGGTTGCCATACCTGTAATAAATGGCGAATAAGAAAATAATGTAAAAATTAAAATATGAATCGCTGGCGTGTAAGGGTTGGGGTTGCCATAACTAAAGTCAATGGTGAATAAGACAATAAAATACATTTTTTCGTTTTGCTCTTCAATTACCATATTTAAATTATACCTAATTAAAATTTGGTAAATTTCCTATTCAATTGCATGTAATAAAATTAATTAAAAATTATAATTAAAATGTATTATTTTATTTGTACTTCCCTTAAATACATTCAACAAATAAAATTCGAATGGATGCATGTAAGTGAGTAAATTGATCAATCTATAAACTTATGTATTCAGCCAATTCAATAGATATGTCCAAAAAAGGATATATTCAATCAAAAGATTGATTGATATGCAATTGCTTAAGTATCCCAAATTAAATCAACCCGAAATCATCGAATTAACTAACAATTTGGCAACCCTAAAAAGTGGTCAACAACTAATTTAGTCTACTTTTTACAACTGTTAGGGTTACCATTTAACAATGCGTGATTGTTTCAGATAATGAGTGCAACTGATTTGACTGATATAGTAATTCGTCAGGCTGTCAATCAAAACATATTTTAGCACTTGGGATTCTTACTACCTGTGCCCGCGGTTTTAAACGCGTGAAAAATGTAGTCTTTTTTATTCTGATGTATAAGCTACATTATTGTAAAATTTCATTAAAATTCGTTTAGTAGTTTTTGCGTGAAAGAGTAACAAACCATACATCCAATCATTCACACAAACTTGCGCGTATATAATTTTAATAAGATTAAAGAATTCCAGAAAATGTTATATATGTTTTTTGTTGTCTAAGATTTTTAAATACTTATATTATATGGTTTCATATATTATGATATTAATTAGTAAAACATTTGCATATGGTGAATTTTTAGTCTCATTTCTTAACATTCGTCTTTGATCTCTCTCCTTTATAACTATAATCTTCAGGAAGGGCAGTGATTGATAATCTAGGCTCAAAGAGAAATATTCAATACTAGCTATGCCCGCGGTTTTACCCCCACGAAATTTATAGCTTATATATTATTCTGATATATTTCTATGTTTTATTACTATTAATTTCATCAAAATCCGTTCAGTAGTTTTTACAAGAAAGAGTAACAAACGTCCATCCATCTGTACATTCATACTCATAAACTTCCGTCTTTATAATATTAGTATGATAAGATATTAATTTTTAACCTAACAACTAATCAGGCATATTATATAATACTAGCTGTCCCAGCAAACGTTGTTTTGCCTTAAAATAAAATAAAAATTTAGGAGTGGACTACCCCTAACATTTAGGGGGATGAAAAATGGATGTTGGCCGATTCTCAGACCTACTCAATACGCTCACAAAATTTCATGAGAATCGATCAAGCCGTTTCGGAGGAGTATGGGAACGAAAACTGTGACACGAGAATTTCATATATAAGATATAATATAAATAGCAAGATCGCTTTCATTTATATATTCATTAATTCATATTTATTAGTATTTATTGATATATATATATGTATTATTTATTACAAATATTCTTGTTGTAAAATTACCTCATTGTTATATGAAGTGTTATAATCATTACATAGTATAAAACAGTCTAATCGCTATCGTTGTCGGTCCGTACCTATGTATGCTTAAATCTTTAAAACTACGCAAGGAATTTTAAAACAGTTTTTTTTAATAGAGTGAGTCAAGAGGAAGACTTATATATAAAAACACAACCGTGCGAAGCCGGGGGGAGTAACTAGTTTACTTATAAAATAATTCACTGGTGAGGTAATGGAGTTATTAGTTTTAGGATACAATGGGACTGGCATGTACTTAGATGGTACAAAGTCCCTAAATTTAAAAAGAAATAAACAAAAAATGTCTATTGTTTGGTATACTATAATTATAAGGGTAAAAGTAAAAGACTCACAACAACATGTAAACAGGAAATATCACAAACAATAAAAGACCGAATACATTTTCTAAATATAAAATTCTAATCGCAATTTCTTCTATTTGACCAGATATAAATTTATCAACAAAAGTTCCAATAATAAGATAATGTAAAAGTGTTTTATTTATTGCGTTCGTATGCGTGGAATTTAACTTTATTTTATCTAAAATGAAAGAATTAAAAAAAAAAAGTCTAAGTTACTCCTTATTACATCAGCTACCTACCAAAGTCTAAAAAAAGTCCCGTCAAAATCGGTCCATCCGTTTCAGAGATTGGCCGTAACAAACAAACAGAAAGAAAAAAATGTAAAATATGTTATTTTGGTGTATGTACCGTATTTATATTCATATGCATGTAGTAAAAAACGATTGTTTCAATATTACAAACAGACACTCCAATTTTTTATACATGTTTAGATAAAGATTATTATTATTATTGACTCAATCTATGAATGAGTGAATGAATGATTCGCACCACAAAACTGATTACATTTCTTTTACGGTCAAGTGCCAAATAAGCCAATTCTATTATTTGATGTACTATTAGATGTAGACATTATAAGTTAGAAATGCTGTATGAACATTCAGGTTACTGAAGCTAACATTTATGCAGATTTTATTGTTATAGATCAATCGGGAAGATAATGTTATCTATGATGCGGTCTTATCTATGATTTTTCTTAATAGAAACTAGTATGTTTATTATACTAATAATAACATCTCACGACAGTTCAGACAGTGCCAAATAGTCCCAAATTTAGCAGAGCTTATGTTATGTGTACTAGACAACTGATATATATTTATTTTTGTAAATACATAGAAAACACCCAGAACGGTACGAATAATAATACTCATGAATACAAATGTTTCTACCGTGCGAAGAATCGAATAAATAAGATTAAATCAGTCGTAGTGATTAGTGCAGACCAGTCCTTATAAGCTGCACTCGTTCACGAGTATGACGGTTGAGCCAGCCATTATTGCGATCAATCATATTTTAAACAATATTTATTGACAAAAAATAGACTGTTACAATATATAAAACAAGTCTATAAATTTTGCCAATCATAGACTATTTAGATAGAATGCATTTTATTTGCAACATACAGTAACGAAAGTACATAAACAATTTAAAAAACATACGTATAGTTACAATGAGGCGATCTTATTACTTAAACTACTTTTATATCTTATTTATTTGAATTTAATTAAGTGTTTTATTACGGTTTTGCTGACTACACTTATTAAGTTCTCATATTTACAAGTGCCAGAGTTGCAAAAATCTCTTACAGCGTGTTAGTGCTAACAAAATATTCCATTACGTCGACTAGGATTTACTAGACCATGTCGTACATACACACCTATCGAGACTATGAAACTATATGGGTATTCCCAGTCCGTTTTCTTCCTTCTAAACTCAAGGTCAGATAATAGTGTTAGCATATGTTAACTAGAAATATATACTAAAAAATATACGGGTTTCTGTTTGTTTCTTGTCTTTACGATTGAACGGATTTTAATGAAAGGCTTGCAGACAGATTGCATCACATAGGGCATCTTTTATTTTATGTAAGAAAGAAAGAACTTTACATTATTTTTCTTTTTTATCTGAATTGAAACTCTTACTTTCATTGTACTTTCTTTGTGAATATTTTTTATGTAACTTCGATATTAGGTTCCTCTATTAAATTACTATTGAGAATATGTTACTATGTTAAACTAAAAGTTTATTGAAATATTACTTCAAAAGTTTTGAATTGAATATGGTCGGAAAGAATATATTATTTTCAATTTTCATGATAAGATTTCATGTCCAGTAACACCGATAATAAATAACAATAACCTGAGTGTTAGACGTAGATTAACAATAGGTACATGCAAAAATGCATTCTTCTTTATTTATATAATGTTCTAGAAAAATCTATGATATTTTCGTATACAGGAATGCAAATTAATTACAAACTAGTTTTGATGTTTAATATTCTCTATTTTAAAAGATTATGTTCCTCGCACAGCATTCCAATAACATATATTATAAATGGATTATAAAAATGCAAGACGAAAATGAAATATCTATTTACCTAATACTCGTAATATCGAATTGTGTTAGGTTAGTTACAATCAGGCCCACGATGCGACGCGACGCTTTGAAATATTTTTTTTATATAGAACTAGACAACTGCTTATCTTCGAAATGACCTTCAAAGAGAGACCTTCCATATATTCATTTTATGTTTTTTCTAGAAAGGCAGTGCCAACTTCTAAAAAATAATCAATAAGCCAATAAAATAATAATACTTTATTGTCAGGTGCAAAATTTTCTCTAAATTTTATTATATGTATATATCTATATTATAATACTTAACTATCAAAAACAAAATTTTGTATTTAGAATTCTATTTATAAATTATATATATATTTCATATTGACTTCACTTCAGTTTTTTTTTTATCAGAACTCGAAGACGCTCTCTTCGAGGTCCTCCAAAACTTTGTAACTAAAAAAAATATATTTTTATATAAATATTTGTTTTACAGACCAATATATTTTACTGTTAATAATTTTCAAGAGAGAAAGCATCTCGAATACAGACTATACATCGATCCGAGAGAATTTCTTCCCTCGCCTTGCCCAGAGCATATAAAAAAAGTTGCACCGCAAAAAGTTCCCGTCGACCTTACGCGGTATCGTTTTATTGCAACCGTGCCCGTGGCCTCTCCTTACCTCATAACACAGTTTCTCGTGTTCCCTCCTTGCTCTTTTTTCTTTCTTCCCTCAGTCGGGGTGTATGTAAAAAACTTCGACCCTCATAAAACTTCACCTGAACACTTTGTTGACAACTTTCTAATATGTCTTTGACCTCTGAATCTACTTACATACGTACCGACACTAGTTATTTTATTATTATAATAATTTATAGTGAAAAAGTTGATTTATTTTCTTTAAAAATACTTCTATTTGGGCTAAGTGTTGTATGTAAAATTAAAAAAAATATGTTATTTTCCAATCTTGCGCCGATACTAAATATAAATAGAGTCTTTATTCAAATAAATTTCATATAAACCGTATTTTTAATCTCTACTTAAATTTCTAGACAAGTTTTTCAATTCTAGGTTTCATATATTTTTTTGTTAACAATGCTCAATAATCTATAAATATTTTTATTTTTCGTATACATAATATACATAGGAAAGACGTAGAACCTAGACCATTACAGACAATCATATTTATGAATTTATTCTGAAGTAAGGCGGTCTGCTAAAGATCTTTGGGGGAGGCCTATGTCCAGCAGTGGACGTCTTCCGGGCTGCGACCACCGGGGACATATTAGAAGAACAAGCCAAGACAGATCTCTATTTGTTTTATTAATTAAAGAATAAAAAGACGGCTAGCATCTTTGCGTGTTAACGCTAAATAAAAATAGAGATGATAAGAGAATAAACAGGACTCTCTCGTTTCGTTCCACCTTTGCAAAACAAGCAAACTCATCAGCCGTCATTTCATAAAACTTTAATGAGATGTATTTCATTAAATTTCTGTGGAAAAAATGGGAGTTTTCTTTTGAGTATTAACTTTAATTACAGCTTCGTTAGTCTGCTGAATAACTGGATTGAAAGAGCTGCTTTTTAAAATTGAATATGGCGTTTTGCATGCAATTTTGAACTGAGTCCTTAGAACGAGAGGAAATATTATACCGAACGTAAGAAATCTTTGAGGTATACCATAACGTCGGTATAAAAGTTCCGTAGTGTTTTGAGATATTGAATTTTCATTTAACTAATCAATATTCTAACCATCTATCTGTCTTTCTGTTGGTCGGTGTAAATTCGTTACTTTGTTATGACTGAATGACTGATCGAATCTTAATGAAATTTGACATAAAAATATCACAAGTAAATGAGGATGACTTTTACCTCAAAAATAATCTGGGATATATAAAATACATAGAACAGTTTGTGCAGACGAAGACCTCTAACTCATGCTAAAAATTAAACAATTTAAGAATAGACAATTATTTAAATAGTTTTTTAATTATAATGTATTTTTATTTTCAGGTAATGATTGGAGCAACTTTATTTACTTCAATAGTTTAAGGTAACAGACTGTTTTATCTTCGGGTATTCATTTTATATATATTCTTTAATGTTACTATTTTCCTTCCTGCTCTATATTTTTGATCTATAAATTTACCACTTTTTATTGGTACCTACTTTGTATACTTCTAATAACTCATGCTAGAGGCATTTTTAATATCCCCTTAAAAAGTAAATATAAATAGTCACAAAGCAGTATAATCTAATTTCTTGATCTAGCAAATTAAGATTAAAAAAATAGCACAATAAAATATTATATTTTGTTTATCACTATTCCATTTCTAAAAATGTAGCTAACAATACAAACGTTCCAATTTCAAAACAATGAGGAACTTGTTCGAAATTTAAACTAGATATATGATACATGACGGGCAAGGGGGCCCGCATGTCGAGTTATCTACTGCCCCTGCCCTAAAACAACCATTATATTTAGAACTCTAATAAAAAAACAATACACTCCTTGTTGGTCTTTTAGAATAGGCACGTAGAGGGGGAGGGGAGGTTAAGTTTTGTTGGTGTGTTTGTAAATGCACATTTTTGCATGGAGCTTTGCACGCGATCGGACTTAGCTCAAGCTCAGCTTTGCAGGCACCCACACAGTTGCAATCGTGACAAATGTGTTTTTGATGTTTACGCACACATTTAATTTACGTACAAGTACAAACAATCGAAGAGTGGATGTTATTTTGTAGGTATGTACATATTTTTAATGCAAATTTCAAGAGAATAACTTTTTTGGTTTAAATACAATAATTGAAATTATAAAGAAGCTGAAAACCCACCGGATGGTAAGTGGTAACCTATATACCTACATAAAAAACCGTATGGAGATCATGTTATCATATGACACCCGTGATAACATGCGTTGCTAGAGAAGTAGGATATCATGTCTCTTATCCTGTATATTGTAAGACATTAAATAGAAAAGCATAATATACAGTAGAAAATTGCTCAACTTGATTTTTACACTACTTACGAAATGTTCTAAGAATGAAATTTTTAGGTTTCCAAACTGAAAAAATAGACCTTAAGAACCGTCGTTCTGTCGTTCCATCTTTTTCAAAAACTTTTGCTATCGATTTTAAATTTGGAATCATAAAAGAAAAGGAAAATATATTATATATATTGTTGCCTTCTTTCTAAGAGTGTCTGAAATGGGGATTCCAAATTTAAAAATAGACCTACTATGTTATTGAGTATTTTTTTATATAACACGTTTTGTTTATGCTAAATAAAAAATAGGAAGACGTAAAAATGTAGTATATACTACATTTATATATTTTTTTTTTTATGTGTATATTATATATTATTTTTATTTAATTGTTAATATTGTTTTCTCGCCTTTCGCGACAATTATTCCTACTTCATTCGGAAGACCTGAGTAGAATGAATAACCATAGTAGGCACTCGTTAAAATATTGTTATAATAAACGGACGTAAGTCTTAATAATCAAACTATAAAAAACCGTATTTAAAATATCATACATTTTGCACTTCCATCGGCGATATTGATTATACAATACCTTATCTTATTATACGTAGGAATATCGGATTACGGTCGGCAGAATCCACTGAAAGCCTTTGCATCCACTCGCATTCAGTTTTATATGCGCGCTCATAAAAAAATATTCCCACCCACCACAGATAAAAAACACATATAATCATAAATATCAATATAGTGACCGAATCGATAGTGTACATACATATATAAATATATATATGCCCATTATAAAAATATGCGGCAGTCAAAAATCACACTAATAGAGAGTGACACTCAAAAAAATCCCATCTCTCCCAGACGAGGGGGTGGGGACAGGGGGTGGGGGGTTGCAGGTGGGGTTGGCAGTGTTTTTATTTTTCACGATTGGTGGATTGCAGTGGGAGTAATGATCGATGGAATTAACGTTCCCGACGGCTGTCTGATCATGTTTGTTGGCTTCAAAATTGGATTTGCAGTTTTAAATTTATATGTATTATGTACGCACGTATGTTGAATACACATATTGTTCAAACCTATATCGTATATTGATATGATACTGACGGCATGAGCTTTTGCAGTTCGCTTGATGCAGGTCTTTAGATAGATAGATAGATGTCGAAACTGATGGCTGACTTCAGCGGAATGTAGTTTTTTATATAAATAGGTGTCGTAAAATAATTGTAATTATATACAGAATGTTACTTGCCGCTGCATCTTCTTTTGTAATATAAAAGATAGCCTAAGTTTTTAGAAAGCTGATTTAGTTTATTTTTTTATACTACGACATTGTCAAATAAGCATATAGCCCATCTGATGGTAAACACTGTATCCTATAGTGTCACGTGCGCGTTGCCGTCCCTTGAGAAACCTTAATATACCTTGGAAAACTGTGAGAAGGTGACAAACAGACACAGAAAGATAGATACACTTTCACGTTTATAATTGAAGTATAATATAGGATTACTTAGTCGAGTTCTTTAGATAAATAGAGGAGTATAGTTTAGTTGCATTTAAACAATTAAAGCGTATAAATGTATAGGTACTTATAAAGTCCCATATCCTGAAAATTTAGGAATTAAAAATTTTAAACGTTTTTATTTATTAATAATATAATATTCCTGGACAATTTACACAGTACCATCTAGGCCCAAATTAAGCAGAGCTTGTATTTGCACCTATACACCTTTAAGTGTCATCGATTCTTGTAGAAAGTGAATTGTATATTAAATATGTTTTCTGTTTTAAATTTCTATTTCCTGTAAATTTATAAACTACAAGTCAATCCATTAAGACTTAAAACCCAAATAAACCTGATTAAGAATCACATTAAAGAGCTACTAATGAATGTTTGCACCGTTTATAGTGTAGCGAGATTATCTAAACGCCTACTGACTATTAAGCTATCTGTAACATTGTCACTTATCACTGAACATACAAACAGCTGTAGAATCCAACGAAATTCCTCATTGCCATTACTAGTCTCGGGCTATAAAACAAGCCGTCGTGCTATAAAAATATTCGTCGAAACGCATAAAAATGTCGACTTCGCGTTTCTTTTTATTGGTTGCTGCACCCCGTTATTGGTCGCAGTTCGGTGTCTGACTGTGGTAGGTACAATACTTTACTTAGTATGTAAATCTTATATGAATCTAAATATATATAACTCAAAGGTGACTGACATAGTGATCTATCAACGCACAGCCGAAACCACTGGACGGATCGGGCTGAAATTTGGCATGCATATAGATGTTATGACGTAGGCATCCGCTAAGAATGGATTTTGATTAATTCTATCCCCAAGAGGATAAAATAGGGGATGAAAGTTTGTATGAAACTTTATCAATTTTAAACCGATCGGGCTGAGACTTTGCATGCATAAAGCTACTATGACGTAGGCATCCCCTAAGAAAGGATTTTGATAAATTCCACCCCTAAGGGGATAAATTAACGCAAGCGAAGCCGCGGGCAAAAGCTACTAATATTATAAATGCGAAAATTTGTGAATATAGATATTTGTTACACACAACTACTGAACGGATTTTGGTGAAACTTTATAGTAATATACACAGCTTATGCATTAGAATAACAAATAGGCTATATTATTGATTGAAATTTAACGCGGGTGAAACCGGAGGACGAAGCTAGTAAGTACATATAATAAAAATGTATTGCTGTCTATACATGAAAATGAAATCGCTTCAATTGTCAGTTCCTTTAGATCTTTTAAACTACGCAACGGATTTTAATGCAGCTTTAGAAATAGATAGAGTGATTCAAGAGGAAGGTTTATATGTATGATACATGTACATTAGGACTAAGCTGTTGCTTTTATATCTATTATTTTTTATTTAATCTATACCTATAAATATAGTAAAATTGGAGTGTCTGCTTGTAATATTGAAATAACCGTTTATTTTAGAAAAACAAAGTTAAATTCCACGCGGACGAAGTCGCGTGTAATGCTAGTAGAAAATATATACGCAATAGCTGTTTAGCACACTGCTTTACTTCCGATGGTCCCGGGTTTGTTCCCTCGTATAATGCAAACATTTGTATTCTGTATGATTGTTTGTATTGGTCTGGGTGATGTGTATTATGTATGTATTTAAGTATTCTGTAAGTTACCATAACACAAGATGTGCTTACCTTGGGACTAGATGGTGTGTGAATTGTCTAGGATTATTATTATTATAGTACTATTGTTATTATTTATGATAGTTATTAGTCGTATTTATAATGCCAATGAGTAAAAAAAAACTCGAAGACCTATTACACGAAGAGTTAGTGTTATCCAACACGAAGAACTATTAAATAATTAACTTAGGTTCTACTATCTACTTTCTCTTCATGACCATGTTTAAACTGGAATAATCTTTAATCATGTCTTCAAGTCTTCTCCACCTCAATCCTCAATAAGTTATACGATAAACTTGTGAAAGAACATACATTCGCATCTACAACCTCAGTTCGGAATCAGTTAAGATTGATGCGTATATTTTCATTTATATCTATATATCTGTACATATAAATAAAATTGGAGTATCCGTTTGTAATATTGAAATAACCATTTTTTACTACATGCATATGAATATAAATACGGTACATACACCAAAATAACATTTTTTACAATTTTTGTCTGTCTGTCTGTTTGTTCCGGCTAATCTCTGAAATGGCTGAACCTATTTTGACGGGATTTTTGTTGGCAGATAGCTGATGTAATAAGGAGTAACTTAGGTTACTTTTATTTTAGACAAAATAAAGTTACATTCCACGCGGACGAAGTCGCGGGAACAGCTGGTACATAATAATAAACAATATAATCTCAGGACAATTCACTCAACTCCATCTAGACCCAAATTAAGCAAACTAAAGCTTATGTTATGGGGTCTAGATAACTGATACCAATACATAGATTAAATGTACAGTATGTATGTATTTTATTCGTAAATACATACGTACTGTACATAGAAAACACCCAGACCGACACCAACAATACATTAATACAAATGTTTGTGCCGTGCGAGGAATCGAACCCGCGACCATCGGAAATAAGGCGGCGTGGTAAACCGCTAGACCACCGAGGCCGTCATATGTATGGGATATAGACTACTAGGTATCAAAAATGCACATCGTATCCGAATGTAGCTGGCGTACCTATAGTACATATATGGATGTGTATACAAATTAAACAAGGGAGATACATGGCTCCGGTCCACCCCCACGTGCCTACTACATGAGATTTATATACGCCATACACATTTGGCATAATTGAAAAATGGCCGAGAGAGCTAATGGTGGAGCGTCGTCGGACAAAGCAAATAATTCGTTTTTAGCGATACAGCCACCTGCCTGCCCTGTTATAATTATTTATAGGCATGTTAGTGATATTCTGCCCACTCTATGTTTGTACTAAATCAACGTTTTAATAATAATAACAATGTAGTATCACGGGACAATTCACACAGCATCATCTTGTCAAAAGTGAAGCAGAGCTTGTGTTATGGGTACTAGACATCTGATATAAATTTATTTTATAAATACATAGATAATATATTTAGAACACTCACTAACCAACATAATTGTACCCATGAATACAAATGTTTGTACCGTGCGAGGAATTGAACCCGCGACCATCGAAAGTGTGGCCATCAATAATAATAAAGACATCTATTCAGGTTAAACATAATTAAAAGCTAAAACATATATAATGTGACTCCCACTCAGCATTTATACTGTGGTATAACTAAGTACTGTCATATAGTAATATGTCTGGTCAATTAACAGCGCCATCTAGTCCAAAGCTAAGCAGAATTGAAAGAAAGAAAGAAAGAAAAATATTTTATTCAGTGCAATGTAAAAAAAGGGTGGGTATTAAACAATTGATATAATTAAGTAAATACATTTTTTTTATAAATATAATGTATATAGAAAACTCCCAAACCATTATAATCGTGCGCAGGAATACAAATATTTTTACCATGAGACGAATCGAACCATTTTACTTCTAATGTAATGGTCGCGCCATTACATTAGAAGTAAATTGGCGTGCTAAACCGCTAGACCACCGATGCTATTTTTGCCATCCCAGTTACATAATATACTTGTATACAAATGATATAGACTTAACTGTACCTATATATACCTACTTTTATAAAATTGGGGGGTAGAGATTGTTGATATTAGGATAATAGCCCCATTGCTAGCAATATACCATTTCAGGTCGACCTCCACGAGGTCCCCTTGGAAAACTGGAAACTGATCGTCATTTTCTGGTAAATTCGCATCGATGGGCAGACTAATCTGACTTCACGGTCCTATCATTCTTAACTAATGCCCTTCCAGCATATACCGTTAGCATAGACGGGAGCACCATTCCATTATCATCTTTGAAATAAAAGCTTGTATAATATGCAAACGATTAAGAAGCCAGCAAGATCTCGTTGTGTTGAGTGTTAAGGCGTGCATTCCTACCATACTGTCACTTTTGACAGCTAACGTTTGATTACGCGTAGATTAGATGATGTTACATGCTCCTAATCCGATGCTACCGCTATCCAATTTTATAAACAACTACCCGAGCCCGCGGTTTCAACTGCATGAAATTTATAGTTATGTTAGTTATTCTGTTAAGCTATATTACTGTAAAATTTCATGAAAATCCGTTCAGTAGTTTTTGCGTGAAAGAGTAATATTTATCCATCCATACTCACAAACGTTCGCGATAACAATACATGTCTTTCGGCTGTATGTCTTTCCAATAACGTTTTAGAGAAATATATTTCTGAATGAAATAAACTGTTTCTGGGCAAACGACTGAAATAATGGATATTTTTTTATTATTTAACTTATACTATATTGATTTCTTGTTACTTTATCTAAACAGTAATACACGCTATAGTGATGTTATGTAGTCAATAGCCTTACTCGAAGAATGGGCTATCCAGCGCTGAAAGAATTTTCTAAATCGGATCCGAAGCACCGAAGTTTATCCAGAACATCCAAACTCACAACCTTTCCATTATAATAATAGCTAATAATAGATCATGTTAAACTGTGAACAATTTACTTGGCGGTCTCTTTAACACGTTAAAGACCACATGCCCACCGGTGTGTCACTCCGCAACGACAGTAGATTTACACTTTAGGGCCAAGTGATTACCCGTGAGCACTTTAATTTAAATAAATCTAGAGGTTAAATAATGTCTACCTCAAATTATTGTCACTAAAAACATATTAAAAATATAATATACGTAATTAACAATAAAAAAATGCAGGTCTCTATGTGAGAAATAAGATTTTTTAATGTGTTATTGGCCATTCCTACACATATAGTACTACATTTTCATATTTATTTACTGTTTTTTACAAATATTTGTTATATACAATTATTTAATATATTATTTTAATATCTATACTTATAAATAAAATTGGAGTGTCTGTTTGTAACATTGATATAACCGTTTTTTACTACATGCATATGAATATAAATACGATACATACACCAAAATGTCATTTTTTTAAATTGCTGTTTGTCTGTCTGTTTGTTCCGGCTAATCTCTGAAATGGCTGGGCCGATTTCGACGGGATATTTTTGGCAGGTAGTTAATGTAATAAGTAGTAACTTAGGCTACTTTTATTTTAGAAACATTATTTTATTTTAGAAAAATAAAGTATAATTCCACGCGGACGAAGTCGCGGGTACAGCTAGTAACTAAATAAATGTATGAAAATGTGTATATATGTGTAGGAATCGCCTATAAGCTTAATGCCGATGTGATGTGAAATCATTTTTGGCATCTAAATATGCATATAAATTAATACGTAATACACAACTCAGTAAAAGTAGTATCTTTTTACCAGACTAGTTACCAAACCAATCACTTCCAAATACTGGTTCCAATGTAACTTGGCACATTTGATTTTAATTAACATCTAAAGTAACGAAACAAAAATATTCAAAGTGCCAGCTATGTTCCTACAACGAAAAAATTGCCTTCAATTAAAGTATTTTTTTTAATATATGATAATGGAATTTGTGCATCCGCCTGCGCTGATGGTTTACGCTGAGGGGGCACCAGTGGAGGTTGATAGGATGAGCATGAGGTCAGGTCAGTTACCCCATTGTGACAAATCACCAGGAATTTATCATGATGGTTTCCAGGGGGAAAAGAGGAATTTTTTGTATATCAAAATCTCGTAGAAACATGTATAAGTATGAAAATATGATAATATATATATATTATCATATAGAGAATAATATAACAGAATACAATAGATATTTTTATTCAAATAAATTTAAATTTAAACACTTGAATAGTCATATATAATTTTTTAATCTACCACTCATTCGGAAAACTGTCTCATCACAAGAGGAACGAAAAAGAAACTTCCGTGTTGCTCTTTTAAATAATTTAATAAATTGATTTTACATTTTGAAGTTAAAATGTGTGAATACAAACTACCAAATAGAACTAATTATTAATTAGAGTCAAAATATTAAATATACAATTAAGTGGTTAAGTTACTAAGTAAATAACAAATATACAACTAACTCCGACCGATTTATTCTTCTTTAGTTACTCAACCAGTTAGTTGTACATTTATTACATTAATATATGAATAAATAGTGATTAAAGCAGGTCAGTCCCTACAAGCAGCACTCGTTCACGAGTATGACGGAAACCAAAAAGGCCAAAAATCTAAATAATTGGCATCTATATGAGGATTCTTTATATGATATCCTTGTAACATTGGCATCCTTAACCCAGACAGTCCTCTCCTCTGAAATAAAGCGGCGTGTATGCAACTTTCGCTCTCTAAACGCAGTCTAACTTTACAATGTCAGCTGAACTCGCAGCCTCATTAATGCTCTAGTCACAAGTTCAAGGTTGTTGTTGCAAGTTGCACCTTGTTTCGAATCAAAAATCTCCATTAATTCTCTATAGTATGTGTTAATAAGTAAACATATTTCCTTTATTTCTTACATTATAAACTAGCTGACCCGTGCAACTTTACATAAACCAATCTTTATTCTGATATATAAGCTATTTTATTGTAATATTTCATCAAAATCGATTCAGTAGTTTTTGCGTGAAAGAGTAACCAACATACAGACATACTCACAAACTTTCGCGTTTATAATAATATTAGTATTAGTAGCTGTACCTGGTTTCGCCTGTGTAAAATTTATAGCCTATATGTTATTCTGATGTATCAGCTATATTACTGTAAAGTTCCATTAAAGTACATTCAATAGTTTTTGCGTGACAAACTAACAAAGATCTATTCATTCATCCACATTCAAAATTTTCTATGTTTATAACATTGGTAAGATTAATTTATATTTATTTATTAATTTTTTAAAAGTCGTCTGCGCTTGTAAATATTGTTATTTGTCAGTTGTAAATATGGTTTGGCCCAACAAAAACTAATAAGAAACTTCTTCCTTAATCTTTTACATAATGCTTAGTGTAGATTTTTAAGTTATTTAGAAATTAAATAAAATTGTTTAGTTTACTTAAACTGAGAGAGAAAGAAAGTTCGAGAGTAATTACATTACAATAATAATTAATAAGTAGGTAATTATTATAAATCACATTACTATTTTAATTTAATTTAACTTAAAATTGACTGCTCTATAATCTGAAAAACAAATTATTTAGTTCCAAAATAAGCAGTGTTACTACTATGAGTACTATACAATTACTGTAATAGAAATACTTTTTCTACTTTATTATATACTAGCTGTACCCGCGACTTCGTCCGCGTAAAATAGTGACCTTAACCAAATAATAAAATATATATATATTAATAATCTAACCCAATAAAAAAGTTTCATCGTTCTAGCTCCAAAAATGAAAATTTCACTTATGGCTGAGTCCTGTGAATACCTTCACAGGTACTAATATTTTCTCAACAGCCTAAAAAATAAGTTTCAAGCTTCTAGCTTTAAAAATGTCAATACTTGCATACCATATTTCACCTTTTGACCCTTACAACCCATTTTCGTTAATTATATTTAATCAATACGCAAAAAATAAGATTCAAGCTTCAACCTTTAAAAATGACGATACTTCTATATAACCTCCTCTTTCAATCTCTTATAACCCTTTTTCGGATTAAAAAGTAACCTATGTCCTTTCTCAGGATCTAGATTTTAAACTTCATTTAAATCAGTACAGTCATTTTGGCATTTAAGTGAGACAGACAGACAGACAGAGTTACTTTCACTATCGTAATATTAGTAAGGTATTTATTAAACTGACCAACTGACAAAAAAGCGAATGAAAAAAGTTTCATCGTTCTAGCTTCAAATATGACGAATTTCCTTAAAAACTATTATCTGCTATTTTACTTTACCCCTTGAATGGTGACATTTTTACAAATTTAAATGTCATATTTATTTATATTTAATGTATAGTCTAAAAATTTCTTTAACTTCTTTTGTAAATTGGTGGTCCAGTTGGCCAATAACATAATAAAAATTTGTTAAATCAAAATAATAGATGTGATATTCTAAATTGCAAACATCCCTCTACTTGCGCAAACCATACTTTGACTCTACTGGCCAGAATGGAGAAACGCGTATTCCGACCCTGAATAGCTCGGATGGAACGGTAGATGTTGTTTCTTCCAAGGAAATGTTGTTCATATGTATTGACAACTTCATTCTTAATATTATATATTGTTTTTATCTTCGAAAATATTAATAATATGTGTTTACGATCTTGTCCAAGAGTAGGGTCATCAGTTATAGGCTGTACCAGGATTATATTTATGTATTTATAAAATAAAATAGCAGAGCAGACGATTAGACATGGAGACAACGGATTGACAATAATCAGTTGCGCGCGCAACTTCGCATGCGCGCTGCTTATACAAGTGACATATATGTTTATTTATGTCGCATATCTAGTACAATATTGGTGTAATTCAGATTTTAAAATTTTTTAAGTTAGACTTAATACCACAGTTATAAAGTAGATTTTCCAAAATTTCTAATTTTTTAGTTAAGCCAGTATTATACTATGTGTGTATTCAACCGCATAATTATAACCTTGTATTTCCATTTTCAACCCCTTACAACCCTTTTTTCGCATTAAAAAGTAGCCTATGTCCTTTCTCAGGGTCTAGACTATCTGCGTACCAAATTTCATTTAAATCGGTTCAGTAGTTTTGGCGTGAAAGCGAGACAGACAGACAGACAGACAGACAAAGTTACTTTCGCATTTATAATATTAGTAAGGATTTTAAATACAGACATAATATTATAGACATTTATATTATGCGGGAATCGAATTCGCGACAGTCAAAAATTTGGCAACGTACTCAACCACCAAACCACCACAATCGTATTGAACCAATAACTAAATCTGAGATCCCATTCAAATGTTTATGAATACACAAATCTATTTAGTTCGTCCTAAACAAAGTCCAGGGGCCAGTGTCTCTATACTTAGTGACCGAGTAACATAGTGAGGTTATAATTAGACGTTTTTTATTAGTTATTATAAAAAAGAGGCTCAGTACCAGTTTGTATACAGCTTGCCTTATACGAGCGCTCGTCCGGAACATAATTGAGCGGTTACAACGATTACATTACTGGTATGGCAGGATATTTAGAGGAGCTCCTCACAGTTTATTATAGAAAGATATTTTTAAATTACATTTTATTGGTTGCCTGTTGCTTTTATTTATTATTGTTACAAAGATATGCTGTCATGTGCTTCTTTGGATTGTTTTAAATATATTTATAGTCACTTATTACTTATGTTGAAATTATAACAGCGTTGACGTGCAAATTCTTATTTGTTTATTATTTTGATGTTCAATTAATTTTTTCTTACTATTTTTTTATTATGTTATACGGCTCCGGATACAAGTCCTTTAAAGCTCTTTTCTTACAATATTCCATTGATATTGCAATAAACATTATTATGTCCTTGGCTAAAATACTGATACTGTCAATGTAGTTTTAATGTAATAAAAGATATATCAATAGCAAGTTACTTAAGCTTAATACCCAATTCTAATTTATTTATTTATTTAATTAACACAATATAAACTAATCGTGTAATACAAACTGTTTTAAAACAATGCGACACAATGAAGCGCAGAAAGTTCCCGAATCACATTAATCAGTAATTTCACTGCCATAACTCACCCTTCAAACACGAACAAAGTTTGCATGCTTGCAAAATTTCGTGGCAACGAAAATAAGTGAGACCCGCGCTGAACACTTTGTACTGTCTCCTTTTACAATAATAATAATAATAATAACATTTCGCTAAGGCCCGTGTGGGTGAGTATTCTTTAAATCTAAATATAATAAAAAAGACAAAAAAACATTTTGTGATCCTTGTCATTAGTATAAAACTTTGAAGAATTGTGGAATAATAATAATAGCCCAAGACATTTCACACAGCGCCATCTAGTCCCACGGTAAGCAGAACTTGTGTTATGGGTCCTAGACAACTGATATAACTACATAAATATAGGTTTTTTTGTAAATGCATACGTAACATACATAGAAAACACCTAGACCAATACAATGTCATGAATGTTTGCATTGTGCAAAGAATCGAACCCTCGACTATCGAAAGTTAAGCTACTTATTATAATGCAACAGTTATAAACGATACAAATTAGCAACTCTTATAATTTTAAACAAATAACACCCAGTCTCCGAGTCAATTTTTTTCTAAATCCCATGACATTAACAACATCCACCGTCTACCAACATTCTAGCACTCAGAGCCACAGGAAACGGTGGCATGTCTCAAACTTCTGAAACGAAGCTTTCAGGGTTCACTCACCCCACTGATATTTCAGTCGACACACAACCTATCTTAAACCTTAAATCTTAAATCAAAAAGTACTTTCTCCCTAGCACCCCATCTGAAGTGTTTAACGACCGACCTTGTTCACTTGATGTGACTTTTGTTTTTTCCACAATAAGGTTTATTTTGATGCGTAAAATGTTTTGTGCAAGTGAATTCAACATGTCGTGGTAACCTCACTTATCTTTTCATCTGTTTTACAGTTCATAAACTTAAAATTTACTTTTATTTAATAAAAAGGTTGTTATGCAATTTTTATATTATTGTTGTTGTAATGGTGGTTTAGCGGTTTAGCACACCGCTTCACTTCCGGTGGTCGCGGGTTCGATTCTCGCACGGTGCAAATATTTCTATTCAGGAGGATGATGTTTATATTGGTCTGGGTGTATTCTAAGTAGATATTTGCAAATAATCTAAATATTTATATCAGTTGTCTAGTACCCATAATACA
The DNA here is from genome assembly GCF_030625045.1 of Achroia grisella. Lineage (NCBI taxonomy): Eukaryota > Metazoa > Arthropoda > Insecta > Lepidoptera > Pyralidae > Achroia > Achroia grisella. The sequence goes on from NW_026712699.1 coordinate 100,571, forward strand.
AACTCTGCTTATCGTAGGACTAGATGGCGCTATTTTAATTTTCCAGGGCTAATTATTTGTTTATTATAACGTATTGACTTACAGTATAAAATGATGATATATATATATATGCATATATTCGTCTATCTATCCGTTCATATAGTCTTTAATGCAACATCATTCATCCTATTGGTATAAAACAATATATACTTAGAAACCGCACTACAAAAAATTGCATATACCTATAATACAATTAAATTCATACGGCGACATTTAAAATGTATTTTAAATACAGCACATTTATATTATATATTTCTACAATACTGTCGTTATTTACAATTAAATTTAAAAAAAAATGTAATCTGTTTGACGCAACACAAACTAGAAAAGTCAAACAGCGTACGTCATTCTTAGTATCAAACTATATTTTTTTTTTATTTAATATTTTACGGCTCTGGATACAAGTCCTTTTTAGCCCAACATAAAATACAAAACCTTAAAAAAAATTATAATTTCTTCCCAGTGTTGGAAATAAATTTATATAAAGTCTTGAATAGTGCAGGCCGAACAACAACACAATTGTTTCATCTATAGTAGAATTGCCAGTAGCATTTATAAAATAAAATGCCAAACGTGACGTCAGTTCTGCATTGGTAATAGTGAAACCATAATGCAGAATGAATTGAAGTATTTCGCTGACTCGTGCCACCCCTAGCTCCTCTATGTAGGTGGTATCTTAATATCTTTACCCCGACGTTGCCTTGAGGCAATGAGCTGAAGCACAGAGGAACATTCTAGACGTTTGTTTAATTTTATTATGACAATTATATTACTAATAATTATTCATTTTTGAGTTATAAACATTTCTTGATTTAACACCGCAACTGTTTGTTTTTTTTATTTACAATGGAACTGGCTGCCCGCCCCGACTTCGCAGATGTGTACGTGTATTATGCATATAAACCTTCCTCATGGTTCACTCTATCTGTTGTTAAAAACTGCATAAAAATCTGTTGCGTAGTACAAAAGATCTAAACGTACAAACAGCAACAGCGACTTCATTTTATACTCTGCAAAGAAGTATTATTCCTAAATTTCAAGAGGAAATATTAACAAACAAGTACCTACACTAGAAAATTATTCAGGTACTTGATCGGAATTTAATTAACAAATTCATAAAGGAGAGGCTTGTAAATCCGTGAAGCATTATTTCCAGCCAGTCCTTCGAGAGTTGGGTTGGTTACCAAAAATAAATGCACAGTGGGCGTTACTAATTCGCTCGCGTGTTAACTTAATCGTTAATTTAAAAAGTAAAAGCAATAAATATCACGGGATCAATGAACCAAGTTTTTTTTTTCTGCAAACTTCTGGGCACGCAAAGGCTTCCGTGCATACAGTCGTAGATAAGTGCATGCCAAAAGCTGAGGGCAAACCAGTTTATGGGTGGTCTAAACGTTAAATAATTTACTATTTTATTTCATACAAGGAAGTTGTATGAAGGTCTTTTGACGTCTCTCGAATCCTTGGAAACCCTTGATTAAAATTTACTTTTATATTTTATTGTAATGTATCTTAATATCTCCATACCAGATGAATTACGGAGTAAGCAGAAAGAATGGACTGCCATTGACTTCTATTCATATATAAATTTATAATAATAATAATAATCTCAGGACAATTCACACAGCGCCATCTAGACCCAAGTCAAGCTAGCTAAAGCTTGTGTTATGGGTACTAGATAACTGATACAAGTACATAGATATTTTTTTTTTCGTAAATACATACATATTATACATAAAAAACACCCAGACCGATACAAACAATCATACTCATGAATACAAATGTTTGTGCCGTGCGAGGAATCGAACCCGCGACCATCGGACGTAAAGCGGTGTGCTAGACCGCTAGACCACTGAGGTCGTCAAAAATTGCAGGATAAATGTGAGAACAGTACCCAGGACCTTCCCCGGTTCTTATATACATCTCTCTTCACAACAAAACTCTTACGGGTAAATAGAGAGAATTGTAGTAATACAATATATTCGATTCGATCCGCTGTATCAAATCGCAGTAGGAGCCTAAGAATTTATAAATCCAAATATATACATATATAAAAAACTGCGAAAAAATGAAAAAAAACTAGATTCACGACGCTCTCTTTAGACACCACCATTAAATTAAACATCTATATTTTAATATAATGTGTTTCTGTCCGTCATTACTTCAAATACTGTAATGAAACTCAGTAGGTATATATGTATAAGGCAAAAAAATATAACAAAATCTTTAGACACAATGAAATCGAATTGATTATGTATAAAATATAAAAAAAGATATAAAACTTAATTGTAACTCATACCTTATCATAAATGCAGCCCTCTGAAATGAAGCACAAAAGATTCGTTGTACAGATATAGGAATGAAGCAGAGATATTACCATAGACAAGGTAGTCTTCAGCACGCCTCGACAGTAGAATCCCCGCAGTGCATAATCTGGTAAAAATAGACCTCTTGTCTCTGGTCGAGTGTCGTTGTCGCGGTCTATGAGCATGGTAGTTTTTTTATGTCTCAATGATGCATATTCTAAGCGAAGCTACACAGCAATCTGATAACCATTATAACATTATAATACTTATCAGATTTTAAGAAGAAAACTTTCATATCCATATGTATGAAAGATTTTAATGTATCCTATAATAATATAAATGCGAAAGTAACTCTGTCTGTCTGTCTATCTCGCTTTCACGCCAAAACTACTAAACCGATTTAGTGAAATTTGATATACTGATAGTATAGACCATGAGAAAGTATAAGCTACTATTTAATGCGAAAAAGGATTGTAAGGGATTGAAAGAGGAGATGAAGAATGATAGGTTGAATGAAGTAAAACAATTAATTTTTTTTTAACTTTTGGTTTAGATTTTTAAATATTTTTCCTCTATTTGGTCAAGGTCTCTTCCAGGTGGACGAAATCGCGGGCATGGCTAGTTACTAAGGAAATATAAAATAAATGTAATTTACGTTTATTGTTGGACGTATTTAAAATATTTAAACATATATAGATATTTAAAATTAAATAGATTGATGGTCTAGCTAGCACACTGTCTTACTGTCCAAGAGTTGCTAGTTCGATCACCGCATACATACATATACAATACATACATTTATATATATGTTTCTATATTTGATTGATAATGTTTATTAAATAAATAAGTCTTATTGTAATATTATTTATTAATAATTTAGTAATTATTTTGAACTATACAAAAAAATATACTATTTCATGCAGTTCAATAAATAATAGTCTCAAAGTTATAATTTATAATAAAATTTAATTATCTGTTTTTTATATATCTATCTCGTCTGAGTTTTTTTTAATAAAGTCATTAAAATTAATCGAGCCAAGCCCAGATTAGACTCATTTATAAAAATAACATTAGATTTCAATTTCCAAGAACGAATTAACTTTTGTTATTTATACCAATACCAATTTATCCTTATTAGAGTAAGTTCATAGACGATCAAATTGAAGAAAAAAACAAAACAATTAGGCAATCAATAGATATGTTTACATGATTGACCCTGATATAGCGGAGGAGAGGGGATCTTTAGTAATGGGGACTAATAACCTCATTGCTAGCAATGTACCATGTCAGGTTGACCTCCACGTGGTTACCCCTGAAAAACATCATGATAAATTCATAATGAATTGACCTGATCTCATGTTCATCTCATCATCTTAACTGGTGCCCCGCCAGCGTAAATTGTTAGCGCAGGTGGATGCAGTATTCCATTATCATCCAAAAGATTGTTATTGCAGCAGAGAGGGGATTATCAGTAAGGAGTTACGTGGCTCTTTGCTAGCAATTGCTAGCGATGGCTTGATCATTTAATTAGCTATATCAGGTAAACATCAAGCCATTGGGATGAATTCCCCACGATGCGCTAACTGGCTTTATATTCATGTTACGATCCGTCGCTGGTGTCCTGAAAAATAATAAAAAATAACAGAAAAACTGTTTCTAAAATCTCCAAATAAATGGGACCATTTTGAATGTATAGTCTTAGAAAAAAGAAATATCATATCGGCTTATAAATAACAGATTAATGAAGTAATGTAATAAACCTATTTTAAATTCATTTTAATTACAAATTCTTGAGGTATATATTATTTATAAGCTTTACTAACTAATTAAAACTATATATTGCAAATAAGCTGTTGATTACCTAAAATAAGTAAATAAACATTAAAATGAAAATACAGCCATATTGAGGAACTCCGCCTATTTTGGAGTCAGTTAGGAATTAAGTAATCAGTTACAAAAATAACTAATAATAAAAAAAAATCTGGTGAACTGCCTGCACTATCTGTGCAGTTCATAAATTGTAACTATTATATAAACCATCCCTCTATGATGATGCTATATGATGACATGTCAAACTTTAAACACCCCTATTTTTGTTATTTTAACCCCTATATTATTTATATTACCCCTATATTTGTATAGTGTTAAGAAAAGCCTTGCTATAGCAATTTAATTATTTATTTTTTATTTATTTCATTTTATAACTCTTTATTGCACCTCAAAAACAATATTCATAATACACAGAAAGGTAGGCTAGGTACAAAAGGCGGTCTTATCGCTAAAGCGATTTCTTCCAGACAACCTTTGGGTTTAACCTTTGGTGGTATTTATGTAAATTAAAAGTTAAAAAAAATACATTAAATGTGACAAGCGAAAATTTATGGCAAATATAGACTTTGTCACAACTATGACGGGAAGACCACTGAGGCACATCCGTAGCTCCTTCATAATTATCTCGAAATAGACGCATCTCGCCTCACCTACGAACATTTATGTGCGTATGTCTGTTAGCACGTCATAATTATTATGTCTCTTTTTACCGAACCATTAATTTATTAACCCTTTTCATTTAAACGGCCTCGGTGGTCTAGCGGTTTACCTACGATGGTAGCGGGTTCGATTCCTGATTTTTATTCATGAGTTCTTTGTATTGGTCCAAATGTTTTCTATGTAAAAAAGTTTTTAAGTATATCTGTCAGTTCTGTAGTACTCATAACACGAGACTAGATGGCGCTGTGTAAATTGTACTGTGTTATTATTATTATTGATTGTAAGTTTTGTTAGACCACAACTCAAATACTTTGACATATGAGAGTTATGAAAAAAAATTGCAATTTGTATAAAAACTATTGAACAAGTATATTAGAAAGAAAGAAAATAAGTTTATTTGGTACACATAACAATAACAAAAATACGTTTTAAATTTTAAATTACACACTGGATTATACTAATTAAATAGTACTGATTAGATAGTAGATTATTTACCGTAACAAAGTTTCTATTTATTAACCCAGCTAGAGTTAAAGTCTAACTAGGTAACTTATAAAATACTTTGATTTCATTATTCTTCTGACTACCCTATCTTTGTTAACATTTGTAAGTATATATATACTAAATACTACACATTACATTTTTACGATATTATCTCTTACTTGTCCATAAGACTCACTGAAATCTCTTGACAGGCTTAAAGTACCCAAATGATTAAATCTATCCAACCATTGGTATGACTGAGAGAAATGTAAATTGGATTCAATTTTCTGAACCCTGTTTTAGGTCGCTATGTGTGTAAATTGAGTGTAAATTTATTCTTCTATTATTGAGTATGTTTACTTAAGAAAAAAGTACCCAATACATTACAATTCGTATAAAAATTAGTGTCAATTGTAATTGGTAAACATATGAGAATAATCTCTGATATTGTGGATGATTATATAAACCATAATGGTAGCAAACAAGCGTATGGCAATGTAAATGATAGCCTATAGACGCCTGAAATACTAGGGGTGTTACGTACGCCTCACCAACCCTTAAAAAATATACCTTTTTGAAAAACCCCGTAGGTTTTCTCTAGAAAAATTATCGTCATGTAGTTATTTCTACACATGTAAAAAATCTGAGAACATTTAAACTTATGTACCTCACATAAAATGTTGAACAACTACCATAGAGGGGTGGGCTTTTGTAATAAAATAATACGAAATACTTCCAATCATGGAATCAATGTAAGGATAAGTGCATTATTAGCCAAAGAGAGTACTTTGAAAGGGGAGTAACGTAATTCGATGAAAGCTTAGTACTTTTTTAATGTTTACCATACTTTTTATCTTACCTAGGATAGTTTGCAAAATAAATAGAAACGGAATTTATAGGAAGAAGTAAAAATATATAGTAACAAACATATGATCTCATATGGACAGAGATACAAGTGTAACCAACTAAAATAATGTAATGTACCTACTGCAGATTATGATATTAATATTTATATATATCAAAACTAGTCACTACCCGCGACTTTTTCTTCCTCTTGGATATAACTTATTTTTTATTGAAACGTATAAAATTAAAGTTAGTACTTGTAACATTAGCTATCTGCCAATAAAAGTTTCAAACATTAGCAAGAACAAACAGACAGACAGATATACCATACACAAATTTTATAACTAATCATTTCATTACATCAACCGTATATACTTTCACATGCTATAGTAAAATACTGCGAATTTAAAATCATAAACAGACACTTCAATATTATTTATTTCTATAGATCTAACCATTCTTACAAATTATAACTACTTGATCACAATTATGATTAAACTTTCGCATTTAGTATACATTAAAAATATAATATGTCCGATCTTAGTGAATGATCATCGTATCATCATTATATGTCTATAGTAATGACATTAAAATTCTCTTTCAAAAACTAAGTAGTCAGGTGTCTAACTAAATATAATACTTAGTTAGACATCCATATTACTATATCACTGTACATATCAATTTCATGTCATTGCTATTAATTAGAATGTAGTAATCGTTGAAGTGACTGGCACAAATTGACAAAGATTTAGATCTCTCTTTTTTCAATTTCGCTCGAGTTAATGTTTTTGTAGGATATAATTGAATGATGGAACACACAACCTTTTTCTTAATTTACACATAGAATACTGTCTAACCTAATATATTTATTATATTTCTCTCTGTCTATAGGTATATAAGTGTTACTTTCTTACGTTAAACAGGTCTTAATGTTTATATGAAAATAGATTTTATCACGACGACATGTCTATTTTACATCTCAAAAAGCAAACAAAATTGTAGGTAAAAGTTAAATTTGATCAGGAACCCATATAACTATTGAAATGTAAGCACAGGTGTACTTTTATGGTTGTATATATTAAAAAGATTTTAAACAAATTTAAATGGAATCATGACAGCAACGGGAGTCCCGCTGGAGTGTCCTAGAGGACATTAGCATTTGTCGAGGGGCGTCGTGGACGGAAATAGCGCGGGCGGCGCGTCACCAATGCGCTTCGTTTGCTTTATGGCCAGTTATTGCAGGCCTTTAATTACTACCAACGCCATTTTGAAGATTTGTTGAACGTCACTTTTGGCGCGAAATGCACTTGACAGATTACCGCGCGGGCACAGACTGCATACGGCTTTGTTTTATCTATTATTTATTTATATACCAACTCTATATATATTGAGTTATTAAAATACTTTGATCAGTTGAAATGTTGCATATTTAAACGTCGTGTACACTTCATTTACGTCACGAATAACAAACTGTGGCATGTTACATCGTCTGTATTAAATTTTTATTGCGTTCACTGCCATTCTTTAGTTGGCGCAAGTGTAGGAACATGCCATTAATTACTGCCGAAACCATTTAAAAGATTTATTATGTTTATTCAAAAAAAAAAGTAGAAAGTGCGTGAATTTTCTACAGTCCATGTGTTGTGACTTTTCATTACAGCAAATATGTGACTGAAAATATAGTGATTTGCCTAACATATTCATAATACTAACTTTTAGTTATATCTTCTACTTTGTCGTAACTAACCTATAATAAATTCACAACCGCATTAATATGAAATAATGTATTTATCAATTTATTTTTGAAAATCAACGCTGAAGTTATCTGTACAGAGACGAAATCATAAAAATATTTAAAAAAATCATCACACAATATAACATATTTAATGATATTATGGGGATTTTTTGTGAGATTCGAAACTGCTTATTGATATAGAATTGTAAGAGACCAGTAAACAGTGCGCTTACTCAGTCGCGTCATCACAAGTTCAAGGATCAAAACAACATTTTTCCTAGAAACAAACTTTAGTTAGAAATTCTATATTTACTTTTAAATTATGTTGTTGTAATTTTTAGATGTAAATAATGTTAACTATCGTGTCACCCTTAATGATAATGGTAAAGTCAATACGCATTATCGAATCATGTTTCTTTATCTATGGCATACAGAGTAACCTGAAACGGAACGTCAGAGGCTAGAACCTATATAATCTATGTGGGCAATTATTAAAATAACTTATATGACATTCTAACTTTGAAAAATAAAAAGATACGATTCGAATGGTAGTTACATTTTAGAAGTATTTGTAATACTTTTTAATGTGCATTAAAGGCATTTTAACTGAATATTCGATTTGTTATTCAATGTGAGTTAAAAATATACCAGAGGAAGACACAGTCCTCGTCATTATACATGGGTATTTTTGCCTTACAAAATTCGGCCACCAGCAACATTTTTGAAATTTTTTATTTCTTAGCTGGAAGGGTGAAATAGAGCACTGAAGCTGAGTAAAGAGGTATAATGTCTTAATACCAGTTTTGCCATTATCATCACTGGAAGGTACCGTAACCTAATGCTGTTGGCCTCAGCTGGCCTTTACAGCTTCACCAAATGATAGGGGGCGAGTGCAGATGGCATTCCAAACCCGTGGAAGGAGTTATGGAGCTATAAGGCCAACTCCTACCTGACGTATACGTCGTGCCACTGTCAGTCTACTGAACACAATGAAGAGTGAAAGGTCACCGTCTCTTGTTGTAGTAGCGTTCATTAGCCCAGCCACTACAAACGGCCCTTTATCCTTACATTAGGGCATTCGCATACATTACTATTTTTACATACCCATCGTTCAGCGATAATTAGTTATTAATTTTCTTTTCTTAACAAACTAGGTAGAGAATCGAATATAGTTTTCTATAGAAAAAAATATTTAGTATATGTCAAGTACTTTTTTTATTTATTGATTACAAATAAAAATCTATAAATAAAATCTTCTCTTTATAATTTTATGACATACAATACCACTACAACCACTGTACTACGTAATATCATTTATATTCAATTTCTCCCTTCTTTCTTTCTAATCCTATTTTTTATCCATGGGGGAGACATAATTTGAGTAGTAAATTAAGTAATAAAATTTGAATACTCCTTAAATTTAATATAAGTAGATTATATTAGTACTCATTTATTATATTTCATGTTGTTGCACTATAAATTGTCAATGACTTTAGGATTTTTTTTCTAGAAGACTATAAGATCATTTCATTATTGGCTAATGTAGAGAGAAGTACAAGATATCCTAATAGGTTCGCCTATAGTGAATAGGTCAATAGTGCAACAGAATAAACCTTACAAGATGTAAAATGGAAAATAGAGCTATAAGCAGAAATTAGGTTCGTGTTTCTTTTTAGTATTTTTCGGTACAAAAAACCGACTAAAGTAACTTTATTTATATTGATTATGATGTAATTAGATACTAAAAAATTTTGAAATTATCAATGTAGTAATCTGGCATTTGTGAGTCTACCTTAAACTGTTGAAGTCAAAATAATGTTAATTTGCAGTTGTAATATGGCCTTTATTTTTCTTCGTTCCTACGTCCTCGATGTTTACTCTCGTTTGTTCGACGTGCAGATCTCAGGGCTGCGTGCGTGAAGTGCATTGCCCCCAACCGAAATAAATTGTCGCGACGCGAGTGTCATGCGTGTGTACAACCGGTACCGATGTTGAGTAGATAAAGAAAAGGACCAATGCCAGACATGGCGGCCGGGCAGCTTCCCGCCACGGCCAGGGTTGCCAACCTTAAAACTTTTCGGTTACTCCAAAGGAATAAAAAATCTCTAAGGACCCCTTGTAGATTGGAAGGTATCCAACGTCAAAATATAACTATGTACTACTAGAGGTGCTATAGAGATTGTTTAGTTACATTTAGTTTTCAACCTTAAAACTTTATGATTACCACAATGGAAATAAAAAATCTCTACAGAACGTCTAGTATGACAATAGTTTATTTAATTATAATTTGACAATTGAAGGTTACATATCATTCTATGTGCACAAATTTCATATGGAGCTACAATCTTAAAACATGACAATAAACAAATACAAACGTCTCTTTTAAGTTTTCACAAATATTTCCTACTAATGTTTTATTCCTGCAATATATTTAACAAAATTACAAAATTTGAGTTGCAATGAATTAACTCCTAAATTCCTATTAATCAAGGGACTGGCACAGACTTGTACGGGAATTACGCTACCCTCCACCTTATACTTAAGAATAAAAATCTGGATCCATACAAAAATTGCTAGTGTAACTAGCAACCCTGGTTCCCGCCAAAACGCCTGTCACTTTCGCATCGTTACGCACATTGTTCAACGATGCACTCGTAGATGTAGTAATGCGATCTGAATGAGTATGGCGCCGCGATGTACTACTCCCAACTAGGGATTCTCAGATGTGACAGTGAATTTCGTAAAACCGCGCGTAATGTGCACCAGCCGCTTTGGACACTTGGCTTTTTTCAAAACGTCTTCATTCACTTGTCCTTTCCGCGTTCGTTTGCGTGTGATTCACTTTTCTTTACAAAGGACGATCACTTGGCGAGTATCAGGTTTTAAGTTCAGTAAACTTCGTGAACTCTTTATTTATTAAAGTTTATTGTACTTAAAGTTTATTCATAAGAAATATTTTTACATAATGAATGCATCATAACAATTACATCTTTCATATGCTTATTGATACTCTAAGGGACAGAGATAAATAGTCTTTCTTCCTAAATGCTGAAACCTAAATTCTACGTACCTATCAAATATTATGATTGGGACACAAAAGAGCACCAAACAATAAATAATTCTCTGATTTTTTAGGTTACTTCTAAAACTTAAACATTAGTCAGGGTTAGAATATTATTTAAGTACTATAATATACGTATGTATGAGATAAGTTTTATGTATGAAATAAATTTTGCTAAAAAAGTAAAAATATTCACACCTTTTATTCATCCAAGACCGGCTCGTGGTAATTGTATTGTTCACCGCGCCCACAGTCCTCACAATCCGCACCCACAGATTGTAACTGCACCGACCCTAAAGCCTTAAAATATTATTTACCAATTCTTAGGCACAAGAAATTAACTTATGTTAGCCACGACTTCGTTCGCATTTGATATTAAATGTAGTATTCGTTTAAATAAATATAGTTGCAATATTAAATTTGTTGAATCGTAAAAGTGGCACCAAACCGACAGACACACATTTAGCTTATATAATACTAGCTATTACCCGCAACTACGTCTGTAGAAACTTTCATACGCTTAGCTTCGTGATATTACAATTTATTTTCATGTCAAAATGTAAATTTGATTAAGATTAAGTCGGTAAGAAGTAAAAGAATAACAGACAGATAGACAAACGTATTTTTGAATTGTTAATATTAGATAGATTATGTACAAAGGAGACGACTGAGTTGCGTTATATTATAAGCAAAAACATGGGAAATGAACTTTAAATTTAAAACATTAAAGTCGATTTTCCAGTTTTTTTAGTTAGTTATTATTGCGCCTGGGATGTCCTACTTAGTCTTAGTTACAATTTCGTAGCCGCCGTAGAACCATCTACGAAAATCTAGTTAAGTATTGTAATAAAGTAAATACTCTACATATGTTGAGTTTTGTAACAATAAGATTAAAACTATATTTTTTTATTATTATAAATAATATGTAATTACACAAAGAATCAAATTCATATAATAACTATTTATCAATACTAATTCGATTCGAAATTCGAATTAATTTCGCGATTTAAAAGGCATATTATTCCATAGTGATATAAAATATATATAATTTACAAATTACATAAATAAAAATAAAATTTAATAAACTAACTTTTTATATATTTAGAAACTACACGTGGATAAAATCTCTCTATATCAAATAATCTTATATATAAAATTCTCGTGTCACAGTTTTCGTTCCCATACTCCTCCGAAACGGCTTGACCGATTCTCATGAAATTTTGTGAGCGTATTGAGTAGGTCTAAGAATCGGCCAACATCTATTTTTCATCCCCCTAAATGTTAGGGGTAGTCCACCCCTAATTTTTTATTTTATTTTAAGGCAAAACAACGTTTGTCGGGACAGCTAGTATTATATAACCAAAGAACTGAGAATGGGACTCAGGTAACCAACTAATAATATCAACGAAGTTTTCATTAATTCGGTTTGATTTCTTCATCACAGAGACACATTCAATTTACCCTTTTGGAAAAATCTTAAATTCAACATAAAATAAATTTAACATTCTTCTGAAACATGTAGGGTAAATCGATTAATTACAACAATAACAATAACAAATTGGCAAAGTTACAGTTTCAATTAATTTAAGATTACATTAATGGTATCACGTAGGTAAAATACAATAGAATTGAGAATTTTACCCTTCTTTTTGTATTGGTTGAAAAGGATATAATTTATCAACGTGGCCAATGGTAACAATCGACAATAGCATACGTTTCAAAATAGCCGATCTCCATGAGTCAACAGTCAACATTGACTGTCGGGTTGTACAAGTGAGTGATTCACTCACTAATAATATGAGTTGGACGATACGTTTAGAAACAGTCATAATGACTAGTGGTCGCCCAATAGTCGAAATTAGACTATAGTAAACATTTCAAAAAGATCTTTAAGATCCTACTATATATATTTAGCATTAATCAAAAGAATATCCTTACTAGTATTATAAATGTGAAAGTAGGGTCGTTTGTTACGCTTTCAGGCAAAAACTACTGAACGGACGATCATGAAATTTTGTGTTGGAGGTGTTATAATGAACATGGGATACTTAAAGAAAAATCAAATATTTTTTATAAAAAAGAAAAAAGTTAAATATCAACATTTCGCTACTTCAGTGCCATCTAGCATACAGTAATGTAGTTATTTAATGGATTCAATGCGAGCGAAGCCGCGGGTAAAAGCTAGAAATACATATGCGTGTGTGTCAAAAATACATGTAGTAGTAGTATGTAATGTTTAGTTTTTATTTATTATTGTGTATAATTAAAAAAATGCACTAGCATTAGGCTCTTCTTCTCTCTGTATAAACTATGAGTGTGCGCTACTTTCGTAAAAAGGGTAAAAAGTTTTTGCTACACGCTAAATTAAGGTGATATGAACGAAATAAGGAATGTCGTTAATCCTTCGCTCCTTCACCATAACAACACGAAAGATAATTATTCGAAAACCTGCGGACAACCACAAAAACCTATGTAGATTACTTCATTCGGACCCATCCTAATCTTGACTCATCAGACTACTCTATATAATATTGAAGTTTATTCACTAAACAATAAGGTCCAATTTATTAATGTGTTTACTAATTTTGTAGCATTATTTGATTTTTTACTCATTCAAATCTCGATGATTGCATATAATACAAAGTTAATATATAAATGTTTATTACTCGATTTTGAAGCTTAGTACTCTCATAAAAAGAGTGATAATTTACTTATTTGATGGGAAAATGATCATTGTTAGATAATCCGATGGGTCCACAGCCAGTGATGGCACCGACCATCCGTGAACCGTGTACTGTGCGCAAGCGCACGTCCGTCCGCGGTTTGTAGATAGTTTATTGACAGGTATACTAACAGTATGAGGTTGATCATAGAAATACATTTACATACAACTTCGTACAACTTTGATACACGAAAATATGTTAAAATAATATAATGTACGAGGTTAGTTAGTCAATATATGATATATTGAGCTAAAATACGATTTTTTTTTCTTAGCACGAGATTTGTGGTTTTAAGGCTGTCAACCCCGGTTTAATATCTGTCAATGCAATTATTGCGATTTCTAAATATATTATAAACTAGCTTATCGACGCAACTTCGTCTAAATCACAAGAGAGAGAGCGAGAAGAATTAAATTTCTAACTGTTTTTACAACATATTTCATGGATGCTCCGTCCGTATTTTTTTTTAATGGATGATAATGGTATGGTACACTCGCCTGCGCTAACGGTTTACGCTGGCGGGGCACCAGTGGAGGATGATAAGATGAACATGAGGTCAGGTCAGTTAGCCCATCGTGACAAATTCATCATGAATTTATCAGGATGGTTTACAAGGGGAACCGCGTGGAGGTCAACCTGACGTGGTACATTGCTAGTAATGGGGTCATGAGTCCACATTACTACCAATCCCCTTCCCCCCTACTCCGTCCGTATTAGCCCTAGTGATTATAGCCTATATATATACTTATAGTGCTCCTCAATAAATAACTTATCCAACACTTATATGAATAGTAGGTACAAAAGTTTAATAAAAGTTTGAGGTCATTAAATTTTTATTAAACTTCTGTACCTACTTATCATATATTAATTACAGTAAATAAATTCTTATTTTAACCTAAAAAAACAAAACAAAAAACCTAAAAAGCTAAAATCGCGGTATCGTATCTCTTTTGTTTGTAAACCGATTGAAATAAAATAAACACATTTTTTTAGTGAAACTTACCACAATACGTTAATGAAATAGGCACCCAAATCGATTAAGCCATCTCTAAGATTAGTACGCAGAAACGTATGTGCGTTTTTAACTAAATTGCTACAATCATTGTTTCCATTTCTTCACACAAAGAAACGAAGTTCCCCGAGAACAATTTTTTTTTATTTCTATATACATATATCAAAGACCATTTATATAATGAACATAATAAGATATTGAAATACAAAGAAATAGTAACAAATATGTTTTTGCTGGCTGTACGCTGAAGGGCGCAAGCGCAGGAAAGGGCGGTCTCGCTGGACCAGTTCTCGACGCCCGCGCAGGATAAACGCTTGATTATCAGAACAAGCCCACTGGCTGACATGCTGACGTAGGTAAATTACCCGACAAGTTTTTTATATAAAATGCATATTTATACGACTACACCAAGGTCAAACGAAGAATATATTAAGAATTTATTATACTCACTTAAATGTGGCATTTAGATGTACAGATTAAATATATACGTCAGTAGCACAATATATATTACAGGTGACTCTTTTTATATTACATTTTGTTACATATTGCGATTTGCGTTACTTTATTATGTTTTTTTCTACTGTTGTACTATACAATACTTATCTATTTATGCCTATGCGTTATTCTGATGTATAAGCTATATTTATGTAGTTTCATTAAAATTCATTAAGTAGTTTTCGTGTGAAAATGTAACAAACATCCGTCCATGCGAGCTGAGTTTCTTGTCAGTTCTTCGCATCTCTAAATCATTCCGAAATGACGGTAGATTTGACATATCATAAGAGTCTGTAATACAT
The DNA here is from genome assembly GCF_030625045.1 of Achroia grisella. Taxonomy (NCBI): domain Eukaryota; kingdom Metazoa; phylum Arthropoda; class Insecta; order Lepidoptera; family Pyralidae; genus Achroia; species Achroia grisella. Next base: position 116,063 of record NW_026712699.1, read on the forward strand.
GAATAAAGATATTTTGAATTTTGAATACAACCATCCACAGTCACAAACTTCTGAAATGACAGAAATCTCCCAAACTTTAGAAAACTTCGTATACTATAGACAAGTAAAAACAGATTCTCTTCATTTTTAAAATCAGACGTATAAAGCTAACATTGATGGATTTACGGTGACGTTGCACTGTTATAATCTTGTCAAAACAACATTTGACAATACTTATTGCTTCCTCAAAACCTTAATTCCCACTAAACCACAAACATAAACATTCGACATCTCGACTTACGAAAGGGTTAAATTTTCCCATAGCGTCAACATCGTGCGTCAACCGAGCGTTATAATTTAGAAAGGGTTAAGACAAAAAAAGTTAATTCGAAATGACACCCCACATGCGCAGCCATCCGGCCCAACGAATAAGATTCAACCCGTACGTATGCGCGTCATTAAAATCACACCACATTCTAAGTAATGCAACCAGTATCTCAATGTACATTCACTACAATGTAAGAAATGATTTCATGCAGGATGAATCAAATGAGTAAGCTATCATTTTTATGATTTCCAATGACATAAAACAGTGTTAATATATTTTTTTGTAGAACAGGTATAATTACAATAAATATTTTTTTCAATGAATTACTCTATCTATTGTTAAAATTGCATAAAAATCCGTTGCGTAATTTAAAAGCTCTAAGCGAACAGACAGCGGAAGCCACTTAATTTTATACTATGTAAAAAAAAAGTCTGAACAACACAGTTTAGTTTTCAGTAATTTTCAATTAAACTATCATCCGACCCGGTCAATATTGTTAAACATATTATAAAATACTTACGAGTTATAGTAAGTATTTGTAGATTTTGCCAAGCAAAAGAGGAAACGCTACCACACATCCTATGTGGTTGCAGCCCACTCATGCGTAAACGAAATATCTTCTTTAGAAAGTTTACACTCTATCCTGAGGAGATAAAAACCATCGCTCCTAAGGATATCCTTCAATTCTTATCCCTGAGCTAGACTCAGGGATAAGAATTGAGCGAACTTTGAGTAAGGGCGAGCACAATAGATCTATACAGGTCGCAGTGCTACAGGGCACCTGATAATAGCCCAAATGTTTAATAAAAAATGACGTGACTAAAGTATTCTACAAAATGCGTTTCGTGTTTGAGTTACTGTGTTCAGTATACACTGTGGCCGACTGTCAAATGAGGAATCGTTTGGTCGGTCGCATTTCCTCCAGCATTATTTTATCCGGCGCCGATTATAAACAGATGTTATGCTCACATAAATCTTAGTCTCGAACGTACGAGTTGTGATGTACGTGAGATTGTACCACTCTAATTTCTTTAGAAAAGCTTTATTGATACCGAACAGTAGTGTAATTATGGTTGTTTAAAATTATTAAGTGCCTGAATGGCCGAGCTTGTCTATAATTTATATGTTACGACGAAAGAAACTGACTAACTATTAACGTACAGCAAAAAAAAAGTATTTTTGTGCAACTGAAATGGCAAACGAGCTGATGTAAAGTGGTGTGTCGCCTTTAGACATGAATAACATACCATGGTATTTAACTTATTTTATGCATTTTTATTGTTGTCTCAAATTGTTGTACCTATACATCTACAAAAAGAAATCTTAATAATATTATAAATGCTAAAGTTTGTGAGTACGGATGTTTTTTATTCTTTGACGCAAAAACTACTAAATGGATTTTGATGAAACTTTACAGTAATATAGTTGAAGTGTCTCTTTGTAATTTCATATTAACAGCTTTTCACTAAATACATATGAAAGTATTACATAAAAAAATATTTACATAAAAAAATATTTTACTATATATGTCTGTCAGTCTATATATTCTTGTTAATCGCTAAAATTACTGGTCCGATTTTAACGGGACTTACATTCGCAGATAGCAATATAAGGTTAGGTGACTTTTATTTAAGAAATTATAAATTTGAATTCCACGGTAAGGCGAGGTCTATCTGATATATTATAAACATAATTGATTCCTGAATTTCATTTAGATCCGTTAAGACATTTAGTTGTTAAAAGGTAACAAACGAACAGACCGAAAGACAAACTTTCACTTTTATAAATTTAGTATGAAAATATGCATAGTGTTGCGGGTGAGTGATACTATGTTGTTGGTCGACACGATGTATATTACAGATGATAATAAACTGACAGTATGTAGATAGAAATATTGATCTTATATACTAAATAACAATAGGAAAATGTAAGGTGGGCTGACACAGTTTAGACGCAGCAGTGCTTAGTACAATATTGAATCTGTTTTACTAGGCATTATTAAATGCAATTATTATTTTGATGTATCTAGGTGACTGTGTCCCATACATAGTATGGATTATTTCTTTTATTATAAAAGTATACATTCTGTTCAAGTCTGATTCTAGCAAAAAAATGTAATTTTGGAAATTAAGATTTATCATTTGACAGGGAATGGTAAAATAAAAGTTTAAAGGCATCTTGGAAGATAGTTCGTGCTGACATAAATGGAATCCCATTCGCTGAGCAATCAACTGCAAATCTGCGCTATCACAAATCTGCGGAACCATAAAACTCGCAAATTCGAGATTTTGCACAAGGGTTGAAATGCATTTGTAATTTAGCTATTTTAACGGAACTTTTTACTAGTCATATCCCGCGTCTTCGTATAATAATAATAACCCTTGCTAGTTAATACAGAGCCTCCTAGTCCCGAGATAAGTAGATCTTGTGTTATGGGTACTAGAGAAGTGATATAAATACTTAGGTACTGTCACGTCTGGTTAACACATACATCATCATTACATAGTATAAAACAAACTCGCTGTCGCTGGCTGTCCGTCTCTATGTAAATCTTTACAACTACGCAACGGATTTTGTAGCGGTTTTCAATAAATATTTTTTTTAATAAATAGAGTGATTCAAGAGGAAGGTTTATATGTATGATACATATACACCCGAGCGAAGCCGGGATGAGTAGCTAGTAATATATATAGAAAACACTCAGACTAATACTAACAATCATATCATACTCACCAATACAAATGTTTGTATCGTACACGGACTCGAACCCGTGATCACTGGTGACGCGATGAGCTAAACCGCTAGACTACCTTCCTACCTATAAAAGATAGGCATATGCGGCCTCACGATAGATATAACATATATATTTTTTAATTTATTAAAATTCCTTTAACCTTGTCTGGTCATGAACAGGTAACAAACAATATTCAGATTCTCATTTATTATTAATTAATATTAAATATATAAAGTATATTTATAAATAAGTAATTGTGTGTCATTATTAAGAAACAGATAAATTATTTATTTATTGGCTAAATTACAATAAAAGAACTTTATTTAATATTTATTGACTCTATTTTTTAATGTGTAAATTATTGTTTGTATTTCTTATGTCAATATTATGTAAAACGAATCAATAACATTGTATTCTATTATAGTATCTAATTTATAATATTAGTACAGATATTATTCGCACCTTACTATAAATGAAAGAGATTTTTTTTCAATTCATATCTATACCTACATATAAATAAAATTGGAGTGTCTGTTTGTAAATCAAAATAACATTTTTTACAATTTTTGTCTGTCTATCTGTTTGTTCCGGCTAATGTCTGAAATGGCTGGACCGCTTTTGACGGGAGTAGCTGATGTAATAAGGAGTAAAATAGGCTACTTTTATTATCTAAAAATAAAGTTAAATTCTATACGGACGAAGTCGCGAGTATTTAGTAAAAAACAAATTTATATTATAAAATATTAATACGTATAGATTTATTTCAACAGCTGTATACGGAAATAACTTTGTATCAGCATGTACTGTCATTGATTTATGACTAAGTTGTGATAATGAAAAGTGCAAACTGAGTCTACACTCACTCCTTCAATGTACAAACCGAGTAATGAATCACCTACCTCGATATATAAAGCTTTATAACCAAGGACAACTGGGGTCCTTTATGCTATCTCGCACATGTGAAGACGTCTTAGCTGAACTTAAATACAGGTTTGTGACTAATTAATACTTGGAGATCTCTCTATCCCCCTCTATCTCAGTGATAAATCATTGGAAATGATCCGAACATTGCGTCTGATACTTGCGGCAGCAAAACTGTATAGTGACTAAAATATTATTAACTGACATTATGTTATTCTTGCGGGTCTGTATCCATTAAGATGTGTATATATTCGTATATGTATTGGATCAGTTTCTTTTGTGTATGTCATTTGAAACATAGTAACCATCGCTTATAGTAATCCTTTTGTAATACATTATGTAATTGGAACGTAATTATTGAGCAATTTTCTTCGAGTAAATGAGATTTCAAATTCAATTCTCGAGCAGGCCGATTGTAAAAACTATTTTCATCATATCCGGGTATGCATATTCCTAGATTGATTCATAGACTATAGTACTTTTCCATCATACTTATCTGACTGTACTTCACTACTATAAAAACTAAAAATGTTATGAATACTGTAAGTACATGTATCCCTCTATATGTCACATTTTCACGATTAAACGGCTGAACGGATCGTAATGTAATTTGACATTACGATAGCTTCTATTATGAGGACTAACAGAAGCTATCTTACGTTTACAAAAACAAAAGACTACTTTGTTTTAAATTTGACGCGGTCATTATTTATACGTATAATTAGTAAATAACGGGATTTTTTATTTTTTTCACGTTTTATTTTTATTAAATAGAAATAGAAAATCATGTAGCGATGATTCTAAACTCTTTATTTTTGAAGTTAGGTAACTTGTATCCATGTCATATAACTTTTGGCTTTCCACTAGTTTATTATTATACTTATTAATATAATCATGCAATTTTAAATTTTGCAAAACTAGTTTTTTTCAGCAACTAACCATTTTTGGAACGTTTATATAATATACTCCGAGTCTTAGTTATAAACTTTTTTTATTTTAAATATTTTTTTAATTTATTATGACTCAACATTAAGTTCCCGATATCTCTTAAAAACGGTTATAGACTCTCTAATGCCTGGAATCAAGTGATTGGTTTAATTAAACAAAAACATAAAACGCGATCAGAGAGTGTATTAAGTGTACGTAAAGAAAACTATAGATATAACATCGAGTGAATTTCAATAGTAGCAACAAACAAAGACGTGTGAAGGTAGACGAATATGTCTGCCCATGAAAGCTTTTATTTGCTCTTCGCTACTCTTCAGTTTACCCGTGATCATGGTAATTGAAACACTGCCGAAATATTGGGAACTCAATAAAAAATAAAACGTGGTATTCTGTAATTTACTAATTATACGTTAAAAATAGATGAAGTTGCTTGTAATCGTTATTCACCATAAAACGGCCTATCTCATTCTTCTTTAAGAGCCAGACTGTTGAACTGTTGGCACAGTATCACAATACTTTGTTCTTTGTGCAATTGTGTGATGATCTGGCACTTAGTTATTATTATATCGAAACCTCCCAAATAGGGCTGTCGCTTCCAAATCTAGATATCGACGAATCGATGGTGACTCAGATAAGTTTATAAAGTAGCACGATTTTATCGGCATTTAACCGATCTCCGGCGAGTTATTAACGACGCTCGGCCAAGATAGATGGGGCTCGTTTTTTACAAGCACAACTAGTCTACTCGGATGACGAATGACGTTTGGACATAAAAAATATAAACCTTTGTTTTACTTAATCGATAACGATATTCTAACAACTTGTATGATTGATATAAAAGATTTTAGATACATCTGTTCATTTATTAGCGCATGTCGGTAATGGAGTAACATCGTAATTAAGTGTTCCTAATTGTTTTATGATGATTAACTGAGTGGACGGCTGTACATTTGTAGTGGTGGAAGCAAAAAGTTTGTTCGCTCGAACTGTTCATTTACACTGACTTGGATACCTACATGTTTGTAAATTTGAAACTGTATCGCCTGTCAGGAACCGTTCCACTGCAACTATAAGTTTAAAAGTATAATTACAATATTATGCGGTCAGAATGATGCAAGTAGGTGACTTGGCTAAATAGTTATATACGAGTAGGTGTCGAGTGAAATTACTCACTCTATTTGTCAAAGGAAAGTCAAAAATCAAAGCAATAATTATTTAATCACATAGGACATTTGAGTGAGACATTTTGTTCGTTTATGTACGACATGATAGTTTATCACAAGTCCGAAGATCGGCTATTTGATTCAGTTAGAAGTATTAAGAAACTTGATTGTTACATTATCATTTTTCATTTTAATCTGCCATATAACATAACGGTTCTGTAGTATAAATAGTATATATGTATAACATATTGAATACATATAAAATAAAAATGTAATTAACATCCACACTAAATTATAAATAAACTATAAGAACTTAATTCTTATGTAAATCAATTTTCCATAAGCGATTTAAAACTTATCTTGTGATTAATAATATGCATTAAGTAAAAAAACGTTAATGATAAAAAACATTATAGAAAATCCTGAAAATTTTCTTGTTTTAATTAATTTTAGTTATATAAACGCGAATGTTTGATTGTTTGATCGATGTATACTCGAGTCACGCAAACACTCCTGAACGGATTTTGTTGAGACTTTACAGTAATATAGCTTATATATCAGAATAACATATAGGCTATAAATTTGATGCGACTGATACTGCAGGCGCAGGCTAGTACCTTTATAATTGAGTATGCGTTATAGCATCTATGCCTGCATGGAAATTATACGTCTATCGTGAATCCTTTGTACCAAAACTAACATTACATTTTCTTATACCTCTTATGATCACTACATTATCTTCGCTTAAGCTTGTGTGTTTGATGTTTCATCTGCGGATTATATTGTCTTAACGAATATTCCATTCAATGTTGAAGGTTTTGACACCAAAACCTTCAACATTGAATGGAATATTCGCACACACGTGCGCAATATTTCTTATACAGTATTAATGTATTTGTAATGTCAACAAAGGGCAAAATATAAAAAGACGTATCTTCTCTTTAATCACAGGTATGATTTAGACAGCCTCGGTGGTCTAGCGGTTTAGCACACCGCCGTACTTCCGATGGTCGCGGGTTCGTTTCTCGTACGGTTCAAACATTTCTATTCTTGAGTTTGTGACGGTCTTGGTGTTTTCTACGTATATTATGTATGTATTTACATAAAAAATTTATATAAGTTGTCTAGTACCCATAACACAAGCACTAGGTAGCTTAACTTGGGATTAGATGATGGTGTGTGAATTGTCTTGAGATATTATTATATTATGAGCAACTAATAAATACTATGGTTTTTGTATTTTGTATTTAAATCAGCTAAGAGGTATTCTTGTGTATAGGCGACGCAAGTGGAGAGGGGGTTGTTAGTAATGGGAACTGATGACCTCTTTGCTACCAATATACCATGACAGATTGATCTCCACGTGATTTCCCTTGAAACCATCATATCTAGTGAATTTCATACGATGGGCTAACTGACCTGACCTCATGCTCATCCTATCATCCTTCACTGACGCCCTGCTACCGTAAACGTCAGCGCAGACGGGTGCACCATTACATTATCATCCATAAACAAAACTATCAAGTGAAGCGTCAGCTTAATTGCTGTTATGGTATATAAAAAATCAGACAACCAGAATTAATTTTGTAATTTAAAAAGTAAAAGCCCTTTCGTATACAGTTGCGTGTTACTTAATACCACCAGGCAGAGGCTGCCAAAATCCTATCAACAGTGAACAGATGACCGCACTGCAGTTCGCTATATAATAAATGAAAATATGTATCAATACATAGTATAAAACAAAGTCGATGTCGCTGTCTGTCCGTCCCTATATATGCTTAAATCTTTAAAACTACGCAAAAGATTTTGAAGCGGTTTTTTTAAATAGATAGAGTGATTCGAGAGGAAGGTTTATATATATAATACATGTACACCCGTGTGAAGCCGGGGCGAATAGCTAGTATAATAAATCTATACAAATGAATTAAATTGAAGTGTCTGTTTATAATTTCAAATTAACAGGTTTTCACTGAATGTATATAAAAGTATATTCATATACATTCAGTGAAAACTGTATGATTGTTCTGGCAAGTCTTGAAATGGCCAGATCGTTTTTGACGGGACTATCACTCGCAACCATAGTTATAAGAAATATTTTAGGCTACTTTTCTTTTAGAAATTTGATTTCCACGCGGTCGATGTCGCAGGTTACAGCTAGTTATGTATAAAAAAATGATAGAGTTACTCATGTTGAATGAACTTGACCGACACGTTTTTCGATTGCACGTGATGATTGGTCAATATAAAGTCTAATAATAGCTCTAGTCTATAATGAGATGTTTTTTACGAAACTTATCATCACTTATAAAATAGTTTTCCATCATCATTATCAACATACAGCTAAAACTAGTTAGTTTTGGAACATATATTTAATATTTTTAAAGTAAACATTTGTTAAGACAGGATTATTGTATATTTTTATTTAACATCAAATGGAATTTTGAAATTTTTTATTACTGATCAATGCACGCGTTAGAGCAGTGGGTAATACTTAGTTACGCTTAAACATAGAAAAAGTATTCTATGTAGCAATATTTAACCAATAGTTTAAATAAAGAAGTTCGGTTTTAATAAACAACATGAAATGTGTTTTATAATCCTTATTTGAATCATATAATATATCAATACTTGTAATTAGCGGTAAGAATATTAACATTTTTTTTTTGTTAATTTCAGATACGACAGCGCCATACGTGCTATACAAAGATGGCGTTGAACGCGCTCCACCTGGCACCCAATGGGGCGGAGGCGTCCTCGACGGGGGCTATCAGCCAATGCAGCACCAGAGTCCTGGCGGGCCCTCGCCGCAACCCGAGCCACAACTCGCTTCGCCAGCGCCATCCTCACCGTATCCCTCTGCACCACCCCCTCCAGATCCAACAGGAGCCGCTGAAGACGCAGCACAACAACTCGCACAACAACAAGCTCAACAGCAAGCGCAGCAACAACAGCAGCAACAACAACAGACATCACCAGAACATATGCAAGTCGAACAGCAGCTACAGAGCCAGCCGCAACCGCAACCGCCTTCCCAAGACCACCTGGATAGGACGCCATGCTTTGTACCACAACCGGATTTACAACAGCAATACGCTACACCTTATTTTAAAGAGACTAGACCCACTAGTCACATGCTCGGAACAGGCGGTTTCCCTCTACATTACTTAAAACAGAATGGCGTTCTATCTCTGGAAGGACCAATTGATCAATATGGGGCACCTGAACTCCGTCACTTACCAGACATTGTCCAACCTGAACCTCCGAAGCCACGAAAGCATAATCCGAACTCGGAGTTGCGGCTTTTCAAATGCTTGACATGCGGTAAAGACTTTAAACAGAAGTCGACATTACTGCAGCATGAGCGGATCCACACGGACTCGAGACCTTACGGGTGTCCAGAATGCGGCAAGCGGTTTCGCCAGCAGTCACATCTGACCCAACACCTCCGCATCCACGCGAACGAGAAGCCATACGCGTGCGTCTACTGCCCGCGTTCGTTCCGGCAGCGAGCCATCCTGAACCAGCACCTTCGCATCCATTCCGGTGAGAAGCCATATACGTGCGGCGAGTGCGGCAAACATTTCCGCCAGAAGGCCATCCTGAACCAGCACGTCCGCACACACCAAGGCGAGCGCTATTCACACATATATACCTGTCCCCGATCCCCGCGCGCGCCGTCCGCACTGACGTCCTCGGTCACTGCCGGCGTCGCTTGCGATTCCCGCCGCTCCCTACACGTTCGATTCGGTCTCGCATCCATTGGCCTTCCTTTCAAACAAATTCTCGGTTCCCTCGTCGCCTATGTAAAAGAGGGCGCTCGCGAGACTCAGAACCGATCGCCGGACGCTCCCATAACCTTCCAAGTTTGATTAACCCACTCGTCGGTATTCCTGAATCGGATGTCAAAACCTGTAATTGACCAAACTATTCCATTTTTGCAGACGTTTCGCCGCATCTGATTTTCAAGAACGGGACGACGCCTACCCTTTGGCCCCAGGATGTGCCATTTCCGGCTGATGAAAACAAAGAGGAGGTGCAATCGACATACGGTGATGCTGATGGACAAAACGGAGACCCACGCGGATCATGTTTCTCACCCGGCGATACGGCCCAATATCCTGCTTACTTCAAAGACACTAAAGGTCTCAATCATACAGTCTTCGGCTCTGGACTTTCTTTACAATACTTAAAAGGTGGGAAACTACCTGATGTTCTCGGTGGTCGTGCGATGCCCCTATATGTCCGTTGTCCTATTTGCCAGAAAGAATTCAAACAAAAGTCAACGCTTCTTCAACATGGTTGTATTCATATAGAATCCCGGCCTTATCCTTGTCCAGAGTGTGGCAAACGTTTTCGACAACAATCACATCTAACGCAACATCTTCGCATTCACACAAACGAAAAACCATACGGTTGCGTGTACTGTCCCAGATTTTTCCGTCAACGGACTATTCTCAATCAGCATCTACGTATTCATACAGGTGAAAAACCATACAAATGCACACAATGCGGGAAAGATTTCAGGCAGAAGGCGATACTGGATCAGCACACACGAACGCACCAAGGTGACCGGCCTTTCTGTTGTCCGATGTCGAATTGCCGGCGGCGGTTCGCAACCGAACCTGAGGTTAAGAAGCACATCGACAACCATATGAATCCGCATGCGGCTAAAGCAAGACGTGCCGATGCCGCGAAGACGCCACGGCCGCTGCCTCCGGCGGCGGCGGTGGTGAAGCCCGAGCTGTACTTCCCGCAGTGCTACGCACCGTTCCAGCAGTTCCCGGCGACGAGCGGCGCGCCCGAGTTCAAGCCGGCCGTGGGGCCCGGCGCGCCGGTGGCCTGCCTGCCGGCCCAGTGACCCGCGCCTCCGCCTCGATGGCACCCCGCGCCCACACACGCGCCCCCACACCACGACCTTTACGTCGCCGACCGACTGTACAATTAAACTTTTTGGTGCGCCTCGTCTTCACCGTTATGATGATAGAGCAAGTAAATGGTGCCCCGAAGTAGAAGTACAGTCCGGCCTTAAAACAGTATACGACTCGCGTTGCGAGCTTTGTAATGAAAATTATTATTCGGATCGCTGTAAAACAAGCTTCGATCTGTAAATAATGACATTGTTTATATTCTACCGAAAGTCTGTCGCGAATGTACAGTATAAAAGTTCATCATGAATAGTGTTACCGTTGAGGAGCGAATTCAGATAGCATTTTTTGCCCCGTAATATTAAGTTACCACGTAAGAGTTAGGTTTCGCGGTGATTCTTCTTGAAACGATCGAAATCATTGAAATGTAAGCAGATCGAACCAGAGATTAGAATTTAAAGCTCTACGTTGAAAACTAAAAGTAAGAATTGATCTTTTACCATAATTGCAATATTTCGCGATGAATGTTTCCGGTACAGTGCTGTGCCTATTGTAATAAATATACATATTTTGTAGATATATTAAGTTAATTTTATTTACGAGTATTAAGGGATATAATCTGGCAAACGGGGGGAGATTAGATGAATTCATGATGCTCAAAATATCTTTAAAGTAATATGGTAATGTAAGAATTTACGCGGTAACTTTAGGTCCAAATTTAGAAAAAATTCGGAGAGTAATACATCAGAGAACAGAAGCATGAAAGCAAACCAAAAACGTAGGTTACCTTTTGCCATCTAAATACATATTTTTTTTTAGTACTTACACAATGTTCCGTTAATGCATTTACGTGAATATTAATAAACGAGATTACCGAGATGTCTCTGTCATCACTATAGGTGCCAAATAGTGTAGTGTTTTTTGAATTTTTCTACCATTTTCTATTATAGTTGGCCTAGTTTAGGTTGTTACCAGTTTTATCAACGATTACGTGACAATTTGAGATGCATTTAAGAGGAAAGGGTCAGACTGAGAAAGGACTGTGATAGCTAGGTAGGTTAGGTGTCTATTTCGCTCACTTAGCGTTAAACTTGGTATGTTGTGACGAAATGTGATTGAAAGTCCCTATTGGAGGAGTGATTGCATAAGAGTTGTTCGAATTTTCATTTTTTTAATTGAATTTGCTTTTGTAATTATACGTAACTCGAAATTGCCAAACGTCTTTGTAAAATTGAGTTTTATGTTCCTAATATATCGAAATTTCGCATTTAAATAGGTCCGATTCTTTTGTGTCGGTTCATTGCTTTTCTTTATTGACTGATTCGATAACGTAATGTTCGAAGAGTGAGATTAGAATATTACATTGATGTAATGTAACGCGTGTGATGTCGCAAAGTGCTTTGTCGTAGTTTGATCCAGGAAAGGAAGAATATGCCAGAATAATATTATTTCTAAATAATTATTATAGATTAGATTATCGACTCTCGAATTACAAAGCAATTCGATCATTCATCGCGAAATACACTTAGAAGTTAGGAAGATTAAAGATATTATATGAATTTGTGGCGTTGTTGAAATACCCTGGTGATGAAGAGTGCGTCCTGCATTATTTCACGTCCACAGAATATATTATACAGTGCATAATGTAGACATAGGAACTATACGGAATTATTTTAAACACGCCCAAACATATTGTAGTTTAAGCGTAAAGAGGGACAGATATATCAAATATATCGTTTCTGATAATGTTTCATTTAAATAACGCAATACAATGGAGTCGATGAGACTATAAACTGTAACAGCGTCAGGGTATTTCATCAGGCTTTTTAACGTTTTTATCATCTCTGTTTGTATCTATAGACGACATATATAGCTTATTTTACGATATTGTGATGGTTTCGTTTTCCTACAGCACAATAAGAACTGTTATGTATCAAAACTGATACGTAGATGTAATAATAATATTTGAATTTGTGGGAGTCACACGACACGTTGATACCAATAATTTATCACTTCTAGAAGTGAATAATGCAATATTAAGTTTAGTGGATTTTGTGTGTTATTTTTATGACGAATTATGCATTGGACAGTTATGAAAATTACAAGCGAGCCAGTTTTGTTTGGCAACTAATTTGCTGCACAACGGAGTACATACATCTGCTGTAAGCAGAGAGAAAAGTTTAAAGAAAATGGCACTTATAGTTTTGATATTTAATGCGATTTTCTTAAAACTAGTTTTCTCGACTTACTGCGTATATATGTAATTGTGCGGCAGTATCAAAACTGGCCGCATCCCGCAGCGTCTTCTCAGGATGCAGTTTTGTTTACTGGTTGATTTTCCTATCAAACTTTTGGAGGTTTACAAACTAAAAACACCATTATCGAAGAGTATTAGAGTATTATCTTCCGTGACTGAAGTTTTCCACAATGTTCACAACGTGTGATCCTCCGAGGTGCGCGCGACGCCCCCGCCCCCGCTACAAGCAGTAATGATAAGTTTCCGTTTCTACTCATTGAGGTATTATATACAAATGTACTAAAGTAGACGCCGCACAAATGCAGCGATAGAGCCGCACTTTACAGGGCCACTTTTACAGTCGCTAGCATCGTCATGTAGGTAGATAACTATTTGTTTACAAAAATAAGTTATCTGCTTAAAATAGTCCCTGGCTTGTGTTATAATATAGTAGTAAGTAGTAAAAGATATATAAATGTTACATTCGTTTTATAATTCTCTTGGATTACTTCCGCACACGAATGAAGCTAGACTAGCTTCCAATGTCCACTGTAGTACCTACATAATACCTCAATGTCCTTCTATAGTTTATATACACCACATACAGACAGCCTTAAACAATATTAGCTAATAAGTATTTTTATACAGTTCATGAGATATAAATATATTATTCAATATATAGGGGCGGGAGCGTCGCGGCGCGCTCTAGTACAAAGTTTGAATACAAACAACACAGTGCCATAGCCGTGAAATAACCTCAGATTTATACTTATTAGATTTTTATACCGATACAAATGGATTTAATTTTTAAATATAAACAAAGGTGATTAAGTATACAGAGATTACAGATGATATTTTATACATTTATTACATACAATTATTATTATAAAAGTCATAACGTTAGTGTCCTATAGGTACCTATTGCAGTTGCAACATGTTACGTACCTAAGTATGTGAAAAACTGATTTTTGTATAATTTTAAGTTGTGCAAAATTGATATATTTTCATCAATTCTGCATAACTTACATCACAGATATATGTAGCTTGTCGAATCGACGTCTAATGCAGATGTAAATGGTAAATTTAATTTATCGATCAGGTGACATTATATTAAAAAAAATCTGCTTCTTGCTTAATGAATATCGAAAGGTATTCATAAAAATTCGCACAATGGTTATTTTTCAGCGTGGTTATTGTAAATACATATCATTGGAAAGTTTTCAGGCAGTGTTGCAATTAATTGTTTCGTTACAGTAGAAAGAAAAACGTGCGAGAAAATATACTTCTAAGGCGATGTAATAAATTACTATACCATTTCCAGAACTTTCTAAAAACAGTTGTAAGAATTCCTTCCCACGCTGTTATGTTCAAATTGCTCATTTTGTTAAGTTTTGCTCAAATATTTGTGTATGTAAGTACCTATTACGTTCATTATAGTAACATTATTAGCATACTTTACGTACGAGAAGTTATTGTATAATACTTATTTGAGAGCACGGTTTTGCTTTTCTTATGAAACTATTTGTTAAGTAATCCAATCTTGTTCTACCGATTAAGTACGATATTGGACATGTTGCGGTCGACGCGGATTGAGACGAGCATTCATCACTAAATTCATCACAGTGAGCCGTCCAATTCGAATGTTCATCAATGTATTCATCATCGATTGTAGTTTTCAGTTTTTGACAAGAATTTTCTCTACTACATTAAGTTTTACGTGTTCCTAGCGTTTAAAATACGTAATCTATAATCTAGAGGTTCTTTTACCTTACATTTTTGATAAACTCATATTGTCTATCTATTTAAGTATATTTTCTGTTTCATACTGAATTAAAAGGGGCAGATATTACTGTAATTATTGTCGTGCACTCAATGTCAATATTGATAATGTGCAGCAGTTTTTTTAATGTTGCCAAATTGATTATGTTTTTACTCGTAGATAAAAATAGTTATAATTCTATATTGGTACATTTTTGTCGCCCTCCAGACTAAACATTAAAAATAGAATTTTCATAATTTAATATACAATACTGAAAGCCAGTGAAAATGTAAATAAAATTTTCTCTTTATGGAAGAACATTTAGGCAACATTTTACAAAAAAAAATTGTTTGTACTCTATGTTAATGCCTCCAAATCTGTCTCTTCGCAATGAGTCATATTTTCTTGTAACCCCTAATTATTATAGGTAGATAAAATGTGATGATTGATGTTTGTTATATCAATTGAAACGGAAAGTATATTATTTCTTCATATTATATACGAGTGCTGCCCTTTATAGCTATTTACCTACTTATTTTTTGTGTATACAATAGATTTTTAAGTTGTTAAGGATATAAAAGGAGAGAATAAGATTGCATCGTGGCAGTATACGTTGCATATAACGTAATAGTGATTACTGATATACTTTATAATTGTCAATTGTATTAAATACAATATATATTCCGACAATGAGAGTATAACTGCACCATTGTCCGGACCGGTGGCGAAACATCGTAGAAATAGTCGGTCAGTAAAAATGACATCGTTCATTCACTTCGTTCATAAATTGAACATGTTCTATTTTTGAATAATGCATTTATTGTGTGATCTCAGCAGTCGAAAATTTAGATATTTTAAGACATAATTGACACTCATTAGAAATTTTGCCTCCAAAATAATCCGGCGTTTCGATTTATATTTCAATATGCATTTATATAAACTTGCATTTGGTTTTATTCTCGTGAATATTGTAAATAAATCCTTGATTTGTCTATAAAATACAATAATTTCAAATACTAATTCTAAATAAGTACATCGATTCGCCTTTATATTGGAATATGAATCGTTTATTCTAAATATATTAATGTTTCGTTTACGATCGCATTGCAACACAATATACACAAGTTTTGTTTTAATGTAGATTGTATGTACCTAAGAGATCCTAGATGATAGGAATCTTAAAAAAATTTAGTTGATAAAAGGTTGGCTACGAATTATTTAAATATGTCTTCCATATTTCGTATTGTTTATTGTTACGATGTTTTATGATTTGAGCTGTACCTATACTACCTGCAGTTGATATTATCATATGCGCTTTATTTGTACAGTTCATGTGATTTTATATGAATAAAAATACAATAGTCGCTAGAGCGGCTTCAGTGCAATACACTTGAGTTTTGGCGGAATATTTTAGTAATTTATTATTTATATTTTTTATTTAATCAGACAATTGTTAGTGTAGATAACAGAAATAATTGGTAGCCAACACAATATATATGGCCTATGTTTTATTTGTTCTATAGCTACCTACAATATTGTATACACTGCCACTCGCCGACCGCTGTCAGCAAATGTTTAAAACAATTTTTTATTACAATAGAAACTTGTTGAATACAGTTCCACAGTAAAGTAAGTGTTGTTGAATTTTTTATAAAAGATAAACATATTAGATTAATGATCTTGTAGTCTGGATTGAGTTTTTTGCAGATTTTATTGGTGTAACGTTTAAGTCGGTAATACGTCGTCTATTTAGCTTATTTTTGCTATAATACTTATTTAAAGCAATACAATAAACAGTTTACATATACATACCAAATAGTACAATAGATATATACAGATTATACAAATATATACCATAGGTTATACAATAAAGCGGTGATATTATTATAATTACAGATTTTCTTTTGTAAAGAAGCATAATAGGCGGCGTACGTACATGAATTGGTTTCATTCGAATGGGTGCTGTTATATCAACAATTGTACATATTTATTGTAATATAAAGCAATAGACTGGATTTACACTGTTATTAGGTTTCTACAGAGTTATCTTCTGGGGTTATTGAGAACTGAATATCTATAAGTACTTTCATGTTATCTAACTTTACATTAATACAAGCTTCTTTATCCATTCATAGATAAATTTTATTATATCAGTATCATATACCATATTTCTATTGTACAGTTACGCAGTATGGACGACCACGGTATGGTCCTTCGGGCCGGATACAGAACAATTAATAAATATAATTTATAAACTTATGGATATAAATGTTTTCGGTTCTCACAAACTCCAGCCGTCATGTTACAATAGAGTATATTTTCTTACCTACAATTACACCGAAATAGATTACCTATATAAATTCATTTTAGACAATCCCAGAATACAAGATCTAACTTTTTACACACAACAGACGAACCACATTTGTTTCTTCCATTTTTATTTTTACGATAACAAAAAAGCAGTTGGTTGCGATATGGTCACAGTAATTCAGGCGATAAATTAATATGTTGGCATTATAAATGAGAAATTGTAAATATACGTTCTAGTTCTTCCAAAATGAATAATATCAGTATTAAATACAAAATTTCGACTTTGGTTAGGTCAAAAATGTATGTGTGATCTATATTGAATATTTGCATTAAACCTTCTTGGTGTAATTTTAATGTTTGTATAATTTTTTATTATATTATTTTTTTCTTGTATTTAGATATTATTTTTTACTTGAATTAACGATCTTGCCTAGACTTGCATTTATGTTAGTTACGTTACGTCTAATTAATACGTTTGAAGTTGATACCATCGTATTTATGTATATTATTATTGTATTAAGGGTTTTGTTTGTTTTTTTGTCATTAATAGAAGTAAAATGTTGTAAAAAGTAAGCTCGTTGTATTTTATCAAATAAACACTTTTTAGTCCAACTGAAGCAATACAATGCAGTTTCATTTTCTGTATCATTTAATCTATCCCCTCATAGTACTCTGTTTTTGTTGTCAATAACCATATAGACCTATATTTAATCAAAGTGGTTATTCTTTCTACAAAGACGTCATCGTTAACACATCTGTTTGTGCTGTCACTCAGCTCTGTAAACTCTTTCGATTGATAAGTGAGATATGGCAGTGAAATTATAGAGGCATGACTCTTCAGTCTGCCGAAATGACGACATATGAGAAGTACCATGGGAGTTATGTGTCACTAGTATATCCTATAAAGGACATTCATTTGAACAGTAATCGGTAATGTGGACTGATCCACATTACTAACAATTCCCTATTCCCTCCACACTTTCCTATTTACAATATCATAAGTATGGTTATAAATTTTTGTATTTATATTTCCAGTAACTGCATGACTATGCAGTTCTATGCAAAATCTGTAGTTGGAGACCTTAACTACAGAAATTCATAAAAATTTTTTTTTTTATATCATGGCCATATCATATCATATTCACACAGCGTTATATATTCCCAAGCTAAACAAAACTTGGGATATGGGTACTAGACCACTGATATAAATATTTAAATACATTTTTTTGTAAAACATATAATAAAAATGCTTGCACCGTGCGATGAATCGAAACAACGACCATCAAAAGTGGTGTGCTAAACCACTACACTACTGGGGTTGTCGCTTATATTACTGAATATGTAGCAAATAAGATACGTCAAAACTTTCTAAGTTTATTCACCAATATAAAATCTATATCACAATATATGATTTATACTAAATAACAATACCTACTAACTATCACGCCTCGCCAACTTGTTTATGCTATCCTGATTTTTATATATACACAAATCCATGAAAGTCAGACCTAACAGTAGGCAATGGCCCAATATGTCTTGCTGCAACTCCTTTTGTGCTCTGTACATGGACTGGATTGAAGGTGAAATGTATACTTTGGAATTATTTGACGTTCTCCCGTTTATTTCCTGCAGCAACAATTCTACAGTCTGATCTGTAGAGACTTTCTCGTTACCAACTAGGGTTCCGTATAATCTGAAAAATGAAATAAAATGTACATATGACGGCCTCGATGGTGGAAAGAATAGAAGAATAGAAGAAAAAAAGAAGCCATAGCGGCTTAGCGCACCGCCTTACTTTGCAATGGTCGCGGTTTTTTTTTTATGGATGATAATGGAATGGTGAAACCGCCTGCGAGAACTGTTCACGGTGGCGTGGCACCAGTGGAAGATGATAAGATGAGCGCATGAGATCAAATCAGTTAATCCATCTTGGCAAATGGCAATTTACCACGATGGTTTCCAAGGGGAGCCGCGTGGAGGTTAGGTTTGGGATTATACTATACTATTAGAAAATTTAAAAAATGATTAGAAATTATTATAATTACCTATAAGGAAGTGCAGGCCTCAAAAAGTAAACATTATTATTTAATTCCTGATTGTTATCACCATTTGAAGATCTGAAAAGATAACATAGAACATTATTAGAATATATGTGCATTTGATTTTTTCGTATTCACTCATTCATTCATAATTTAAGAGCCGCGCACTTCTCTTGCATTTGCAAATGCTTTTTTTGCATTCATTCATTAAAAAACAGACTAGAGTAACAATCAAGCTGACGGTTAACCTACTGGTAAGAGGTAACGCCTATATACATCAACAGCTACGTATATCACGTTATCATGTGACAACCGTGATACCACTCATTGCCATTCCAGAGAATTAAGATATTATGCCTCTAATCCTGTATTATTGATAAAGCGCGCGATATAGCGCAGGAAAGATAGTGCGCGCGATATAGCGCAGGAAAGATAGTGCGCGCGATATAGCGCAGGAAAGATAGTGCGCGCGATATAGCGCAGGAAAGATAGTGCGCGCGATATAGCGCAGGAAAGATAGTGCGCGTGATATAGTGCGGGAAAGATGGTGTGCTTGATCATGTTACAAAGCAAGAGGACGACTTACAGTCTACCTTATGTATTTTTTTTAATAATAATAATACTCTGGGCTATTCTCACAACCCTAGATGGCGTCCCAAAGTATGCAGAGCTTGTGTTATGGGTACCAGACAAGTGATATAAATAATAATAATAAAAAAAAATGTACAATCGAAAGTTTAAGCCTTTTTTCTGTTTTGATCAGTATAGAGTTTATTTTCGTTCTGATTTTGCATTTCATAAAATTTGACTATCATTACTTATTCACTATTTTCATAATAATACCATGATATAATTTAATAATATTGTTGCTGACGTACTGGCCACAGACTTTTATAGTTCATATATTATAGTTTTCTAAAGAATTTTATTATATATATTTTGTATACAGAACTTTAATATCGAATAAACATTGTGACAGACAACAAATATAATTTATGATATGATCTTAAACCACAACTGTTGTAAATTGTTGCATGCCCGATGGGGTGTAACTGTGATACATATTGTATATAAAATTTTCGTGTTACAATGTTAGTTACCATACTCCTCCGAAACTGTTCAACTGGTTTTTATGGAATTTTATATATTCAGTAGGTCTGAGAATCGACTACTAAAGATTTATTCTATTCTATTCTATCCATACCTAGAATATGAGCAAAACCTTTTTTCATTCATTAAGTTTTTCATACCTAGATTATTTACCTTTTTTTTAAAAAAAATGTGTGTGGAAAATCTTCAAAAGATCATTACCACGCCATGGGTGGTGGATGTTGACCCACTAAATACCACACGATGTACCTGCAAGCGACTAAGCCGGAGATCGGGGTTTCGCATGTGCATTCCACCTCGAAGCTTATTATCCTACCTTTATTATCCAAATTAACTTATAAATATATTAAGTTTTTACCTGCTCGCTATATCATTAGATCTAGCAGTAATGAGGGAGACAATCATAGAGACCATCTGGGACTTTTGTAAGTTAATAGCAAGCACTTTAGGATTGTTAGGATCGCTGCCAGCTGCGCGGAGTGTAGTGGGTTCAGCTTTCATCACGTAAATATCAGCTATTGGCAACTTATTTGTTACCTTCCATGCCTGTAATTGAAATAAATACAGGTTAACAAAGAATAATAATGTATGAATATCTATTAAGGTAAAATTGTATTAAGATCCGTTCAGCTGTTTAGTTGTGGGTAAGTAATAAACAGACATAAATTTTCGCAATTATTGTATTAGCATGGAAACACTTCAAATGTAATCTATAAAAATAAATAAAATTTAAGTGTGTTTGTAATTTCAAATTAACAAAGTTTCACTAAATGTATATAATAGTATATTAGGAACTTTCATAAAAGACATTATCAAAATTTTCTTTGTCTGTTCTTGGTAATCTCTGAAATAGTTGGACCGATTTTGATGGGATTTTCATTAACAGAAATTTAATCTTATCAGGAGCAACTTAGAACACTATATTAAAAATTATATTTTAATAAAAAAAGTTTATGTTGGACGCGGGCTCGATTTCTATATGTTACGTTTAATATGCATTATATGTTAAGAGGATAGGATTGTTCGGAATGGGAACTAGTGGCCACCATTGCTGGATATGTACCTGTCACGTCATGTATATGTAAGATTCTTCTCCATGCAGTCACCCCTGGAAATTTTGGTTAATTCTTGGTAGATTCACGACTATTGACTGACTGAGTTTACTTTATACTAATCTTCAATTAAATTAATATATTATATAATTACTAATCTTTAATTAAATTAAATTATAAATATTCACTGCTAGTTAAGAATTAAATAATGAGTGAACATTTTTTTTTTATTGAGGGTTTTGGGCTGTCAGGTATCAAGACCTGTCACATTGCGACCTACATAGATTTATTGTGCTCACTCTTTTTCAAAGTTCGCTACCTAGGTTTCATGCACAAGAATTGAAACATATTCTTAGGAGGAACGGTTTTTATCTCAAGATGTATGGATGTATACTTTCCAAGAGTTAGAGTTACATTTATGTATGAGTGGGCTACAACCACATAAGATGTATAGTGACGTTTCCTCTTCTGCTGGAGTAACCAGCGATGTCATGCGCCATACCATATTCATCCAAACCATACAAAAAAAACTTACAATGTTTAATATGTCTGTAAGCTGCAACCGCTTATCATTTGAATAGTCAAGACTGAGACAATTCCATTCCAAAACTTCATAATTTTCTTTGTCTATTAAAGTCCAACAAACTGAATTCACAGCTGTATATACAGCCAGTACTGTATTACATTTCTGAAACATAGTTAAATACAAATTAACTATGGAAAGATAAATAATTTATTATTAATATTAAAAAAGAAACTACAAATAAATCAGTGCAAATAGGAATATTAAATAATAATAACAATTCAAGAGAGACAACTGATAGATATATTCAAATATTTGTTTTAAATATACATTTTTTAAATTATTCACCGGGTCTTAACACAACTTAACCTAGTTGAAATTTCGAGAGAGGTAAATACCTTTACTTGCCAAAAAAATATTTGTATTAAGACCCAGTTAATAATTTAAATATTTGTTTTTAAATGTATGTATTTAAAAAAAAATATTTAAATTATATATATATATATAATATTATACATAGAAAACATCCAAACCTTTTGTATTGGTATGAGTGTTTTCTATAATATAATCACACATTTGAATACTAATGTTTATACCATGAGTGAAATGGAACCTGCAAAATTGATAAACAAAATACTCTATTAGGAAAAATCTGGGCCTAACAGTGCAGTTATTTAACTGAAAATATTTATCACATAAATTTCTTCAAATATTATTAATATTTATTTAATAGCAAGTGCTATCAGCATCGTCAATCTCTTATTCTCCTAATTTACTGGTGAAGGCTATAACAGAATAGTAGAGATGGTGGACTCACCGCCTCCTCTGAGTTATAGATCATTTTGTCTCATTCATTACAATTGCTACTTATATTTTATTATTATATAAGTAGCAAGTGAATTAGTTTTTCAGACAAATAAAGGTGATTATTATTATTATTATAACACCGCTTTTTTATATTGATTTACTAATTACTATTTTTTTAATTAATTAATGAATGAAAACTCTTTATTGTTCCTCTCACAGAAAGATCTAAAATTTACATAAATTAATATGTACATCAAATATAAAAAGAAAAATAACATAATTATAATATAGAGGTAACAATGGGCTGCTTTATCGCTAAATAGCTATATATATATATTTTTTTTTTTCTATTGTATTTTTTCTATGTGCACAATAAAGAGTCTATTGTTATTATCAACGTACCTGTCGAATACCATCAGTCAGATGTGGATGTAAAATCTGGCCCTTAATTTTGTAAGACAAGTTTGATTTCTCTTGTGGACCTTCCAGTATGCTATTAAACAATTTACACGCTACCCTCTCAGAGAAACCTTCAATCATTTCCAGGTCACCGATACACTTTAACTGACCATTTTCACTTTTCCATTGTTTCACCCTTTTTAATTTCGCTTTAGCTATATCATATCTGAAATATTATTCACATTGCATAAACAAAAGATTTTTGGTAACCATTAAATATACATGAAGCAAAAAAGTTCTAGCCCTTTTTACGAAATTTACACAAACAGACAAGTATAATATTACACACACTTATAGTTTATATAAAAAAGGAGTGTACAAAGCAAAATTTTTATTAAAATAAGCATAAAAAATATATTAAATTAAAACAATAAAAAAACTTTATTTTTCATTTATTTATATAGAATAAATACTTAAGCAGTGATAGTGGCAGAAGACGGAAGAGACTCTTAACCTATAAGAAGAAGGGAAAAGGATTGTTAGAAATGGGGAATAGTAATTCCATTGCAATAATTTGACATGTCCCGCCTGCAAACTATGGTTCTATAACTATTCCTAGTGAAATAATCACAATGGGCTAACTGGCCTAATTTTATGATCATCCTTCACTGGTCCTGCCAGCATAAACCGTTAGCACAGACAGGTTCATGATTCCATTATCATCCATTAAAAAACCACAAGAAAAATAAACAAACTAAGTTTAATATAAATATGATCATAGTTATGTGATTTAATACAGCTATAGTGTAATAATATAAATACCTGGGCAGTACATCAGGATCAGTGTCATTTATAACCTGTAAAATTTTTGATTTTTCTTCTACAGAATACTTTTTTTCAAAGTTGTGACTGAAGGCGCATTTCGGCACAAGCACAGCACAATACCTAGAATACTGTAATAATTAAATTATCCAAGGATTAATAGAATAGAACTGAATAGAAAATTCCTTATTCAAACTTACATTTAAGCAATTTTGAATAGTCATATTTATTTTTTTAATCTTGTAATGTGTGAATGCAATCTACATGTGTAATTGCAACTAGCAATATTTAAATTTAAAAAAACATGTTAAACATGTTAAACTAACCAAAATTCTTAAAGGTAACATAGGAAGATTTTATATATACTGTATAATTTAGTAGAAAATATGACAAATTTAAAATATACACATTTCATTGAAATATCAGAATATAGGAACTTATTATTAAAAGTTAATTCGGATTCATATATTTATAATAATAATAACATTATCAATTGAAAACTTTAAGCAAACAGCTGACACAAAAAGACAGTTCAGATTGACGTAGACTAAGGTGAGTGACGTGTAGATAATAATGACAGAACTTGACAATTTACCACATATGACAGTGATAGCTACAATGTGTCAATTTTGGGACAACAGTTCAACCTGAATAATCTGTAGAAAGAAACCCATACGAGCTAATCTATTTTACATCTATTTGGTATGTAGACGTAGCGACAATTATCCTTTTCCGGCATATAATGATCGTTTGTATAACGATTACAAAAAGAGATTAAGAAGATATTCATCCATCGCATGCTGCTACTCCTTTATATTATCTACACATAGCAACATAACTGCAATGACAAACTCTCTCAAGAAGCCAAGTTATCATACATATTTTATTTTTTATTATTTTATGTATAACCATTTATGTTATACCTACATTAATATTTCCATAAATGAAACTGTCGAAACTGATATCAGATGATATGAAGCATCCAGGGCCGTAAAAACCATAAAAAAACTCATGAATCCAACAGATTTTTTCGTAACTTGAACTTTAAATTATACAGAAAGGATAGACAGTATGCATCAAAAATTCGTAACTAATGCTTAATACAAGTGTAGTGTTGGTTACATTCAATTTTAAATTATAACACCAATAGAAGTAAAAACATATGAATATCTACAGCATTGTATAAAAAAATGGAACGCGAACAAAAAAGTTAGGTAATTAGAGTCCCGTTTCTAATTACCTTTTTAGGTCTGAAACTCTGAACGGAATCCAAGCAATCTCTCTACTTATAAAAATGAATAGACAGCGCCATCTTGTTTGAGATATAAAGATTACGTCGGCTATGTCGTGAGCACCTGTAGACATCTATGCTAAACCTATATAAAATTAAAATTCAAAATGGAATTCATGAAGGAAGACTACTGTCCGAAGGGAGTTGTGGTGACCATAAAGTCTATATTAATTTCATTTTATGTTTTATTACGTTCTTTAGTATATGTTAGTCTTTAAGTTATATATAATAGGGGCCAATACTATTATATAATAATATTAAGTTGCCTGAAACAAATAAAAAATATAATGTTTGGTCACTTCACATTTGACATAAATGAATACTTATAGATTATTCTAATTAAACTTTCAAACACAAATAAGAATTGAGATTTATTATCTGAAAATACGAAATATTAACTCCTTGCAAAAAATATAAATATTTAATAGAAATACCTAAATAGGTATTTAGATATGTTTATAGAATATATATTTTTTTTAAATTGTGCTTAAGCCTGGTAATCAATAGCAAGCAAATAGCAACATTACGTGCTAAAATTATGTTTACAGATAACTATAAGCAAATTTAAATATAGAATTTACCAACAGATGTCGTTACTTTAACAATGTTCGAGTCACAGATGCAGTACATATATAATAAATTGCGTAAGTTAGAGATAAACTTTTTTTAGTTGATTACATTTTGCGAGATTACATACAAAACAACAATAAATAAAAGTAAACAGTCATTATCCATAGCAGAGGGAGAATTGCCCAGAAATAATACTATACCTATTTTCCATGATGGTATTGACCACAAACACAGGAATCCCAATAGACCTGCAGTTACCTGCACTTTGATCTTGCATTGTTTTTAAGAACAGTAAAAAAAAAGTAGTAATGTAATAATTTCATTTTATTAAATGAAATATGCAATAATTGAAGTGACATTTTTGTCATATTATTGATTTACATTTTTCACATCATGGAGGTAAGCTAGCTACTTTCCAGTGGCACTTTCAAGTTTCAATGTACCTATTGTCACAAAAGAGGTAAAATCTATACTGAGTGATGTGCTTTTTAAAATTAACTGTTGATCTACTAACGATAATTAATTATTAATATTTCTTGTCTAATTTATCGAAACTCTCGAACAAACTACCTACCTAAGAAAGTAGATACCGACTTCAATGTTTTAATATTTAATTTAAATAATAACTTCATAGAACCTCAAATGTAGTAAAACAAAACGAATGCACGACTAATGCAACGAACTCATTAGCAAAATAGTACCAAAGCTTAATTATGCAGAAGAGACAAAGAAAGAAAAAGAAAGAATGAGTAACTTTAGAATAAAGTAGTAGGTACTTATACCCACATAATACAGATAATTCTACCTGCAGAAGAACCACATTAAAAATACGAAGTACAAAGAATAATGGCAAAGAGATATGGCCATCTCTGTCTGGCTCGCGAAGCGATGTACGACAAGATGGCGCCCGTACCGACCGCAGGTTGTGATTCGTGAAATATCCAGCTGTGCATTCGATCATCCTTTCTCCTTCGTGAAGGTATACGATTGCGGTTTACGATCTTCAGCTACTGCTTCTGAATCATCAACCCGTTTTAGACTTCTGGAAGTGGGTAAGTTCTACTTAGGTATAATAATTAATATTTTTTTATTATAGCTTGTTGCGGAAGCAGAAACAGAAGTTTCATTCTATAATAATGTAGAATGTACCTTCTCTGGTATATGTAGGTGGTTCTATAAATTACTATGCTTCGTTTAAAGATTTTATGTTATTTAGATTTTCTGGGGATGATATGGAGATTTTTGATCTTTCATAGTTTGTTTTTGTTTTTATTGAGAGGATTAGGCTGTCAGTTGCTTAGACCTGATACCTACAGGAATCTATTGGCCTTTAAAGTTAGTTTATTAGATTATTTCGAGATATTTTTGATAGATAATTCCCAGTAAATATAGTCTATATTTACTTGGGCATTATAAACTCGAATATTATAGTCAAATCAGCATTTAAAAATTCGCCATTTCATTTTAGTGTTCGATAATATTCTAACCATTGTAAGGTAGAAGGTAGAGTAGACAGAGATAGGTATGTCAGATCATGCCAAGCCAGACTGCCGAGCACTACCGCTGTTTATACAATAGAGTAGAGAGAATTTATTTGCCAGAACTGGTAGAGCGGCAACGTCGCATTAAGAGTTTCGTTCAACCCGGTAGACCGGCACTGTTGCCGTACTGCACTCTCGTGATCGCGTTCGCCACTGCTCACTGGAATGATAACATTCAATTCAATATTGAAAGTTGAAGTCAGTTAGCAGTCGTAGAACATTTAGTAGTACTTGATATCATTGACCATTTAATAATAGTTTCTTCAAGTAAAACATATTACCTGTTTAGTATGGCAGTACTCTCTAATGCACATGATAACTTATCACGATTGGCAAATTAGCATAAATAGAAAATATAAATTTTAGAATGCTCTTTCTTTTTCCGACGTTGCCAGTCTTAACATGTCAATCAATGACTTCATACCGTGTCGTCATTATAACTCATTTCTTGATTATTCTGTTCAATCTCACATAATCATAATATTCTACTCTATAAAAGCTATCAGATTTTTGTTATGTTTTTCCTAAGTCTGTTACTTTAACAACAAACTATATTAATACAAAAAGCATTCCTTATCTTAGATTAGTTTGACTACCACATACATTATGAACGTCATCTATCAGGAATCATACGATCGTCCCTTTCGCTCTCATTTATTTCTCAATTGCTGTAGTATTCCTGTTTCATTCATATTCGTCTTTTAATTCTCCCACACCCTAAATATCTACGCAGTATGATCCTTCTGGACTCCTCGATTCCAAATATGACAATGGTAATCATTCGTTATGATTTCAATTTATGTGAGTGATCCGTAGAATAAAAATATTCGAATAACATATCAGTACAAATTAGGTGATTAATTTTGAATTTATGCCGTGAACAACACTAAATCTTTATTTTTTATGAACTTTATAAATAGCCTACCTGTTCAGTTTCTATCAATTTAAGTGTGTATTCAGAATGAAAATCAATTTCTAAAACTGCACCGTTTGGCTTTCTACTAAAGTTTGGTAATCAGATTTTTGTTTATTCAAAACAAAACTGTACGTGTTATTATTAATTCTAAAGACGACATATGCTATTTCTACCTTGTCATACACAATCTGGTACAACTCTATCACTCGTTGCGATGTTATTATTACTTGCATTACCATGTATGCTCACATAGCGCGAAGGATCGTTCTATAATAATTTACGGGACACGCCCGCGCAATGTACTCGAACCTAAATTTTTTGATCGCTGTTACGTAGTGTTGACGTTAAGGGCAATCGGTTTTAGATGAATTATTAATTAATTTACATTTACTTTTTTCTTGCTTCTTTTCTTTTTATTTAATGCACTGTCGTTTTATTTAAATTGGTTAACATAAGACAAGGCAAACATAGTTTGAATTCTAATTGTACTCTATTAGTTTTACATATTTGAATATTACATCAGTACATCTGTTGCGTTATATAGTTATTTCAGTATCTTATCATGACAATTCATTATCGTCCCACTGTTGGGCACATTGAAGTAGTATTATCTTTGTACGTAGGAAGAGAACGCTTTTTATACAGGTATTGTTTTACTTACGGTGTCTTCTTTTCATGGTCCTAAATAATAAACTGTATACTGTTCTTTTGGTTTAAAACCAAGTAATTGAATCATCTGTATTGTTTTTAAATCAAAATCTATAATAAAATTAGCACCTCTACAACAAAATGTCTCTATATCATTACTTGTCTATTAATCAGTTGTTACAGAAGAACTTCTTCTGTCACAATTTTAAGTATTTTTCCTAGAGCTGCCCTATCTATTTTTATGATGACGTAATTCGACATATATAGTGGATTCGGCTGTACTCGGCTAAACTCGACTTGGATTCGGCATCGAGTCAAACGACCTGACTCGACGCGAGCGTTTATAAAAACGGAGCGGCAACATCGCATGGCCAGCCAGAGTCCTCAATAAGACCACGGTACTAAATTGGGTATTTTTACGTTTTACACCCGTTTCCACTCTTGAAGTCTCTCTCTAGTAAGGATAAGAACCTTTCTAATGATCTGCCACATTCTTCTGAAGAATCAAACTGGATAATAAACTAAATTGTATAGAAACATGATTTGTCAATGCCATATTGACGATGTACTTATTTGAGAGGACAAACTCTGTTTTTGATAAAACTATTTAGAGAACTAGATGGTTAAAACCTAGGATTAATGAAAACACACAATACTTGTCTATTTTGTCCGTTTTCTTTACTGAACCTGTCTATCAGCCTATATTATATATACAATAGTCTTTAGTTTTATAGATAGAAGTTTAGAACATAACAACAGTAGACTATAGACTAAAATTTTTAAGACTACATAGTTTGTGCGACCGCTAAGAACAAATGATCAAATTTGGATTATGCTGACATTAACAGAAGTAGAACGCAAGAGAACGAGAATCATATCTATGTGACCTCGCTTGATATAGATATATACATATATACATCGCCTACGTACTCATGGCCTACAGAGTAACGAACGTGTAGAAGGTTAACGATCTCCATTTCTGCGACCGATAGCCGCACCTTTTCGTACACTAGCGTTTATCGATTGCGCTGTCTCGCTTGCCCCGACATTATTATATTTAACAGGCCACTACGTAGCTTCTGTCCATTGCTTACTCTGTATATTATACTTCGTGTACTCATCACGAAGTATGTCGTAGTCGCCATGTTGCGTCCGCCATTTTCTTCTCTCTCTTTCTGCTTGTCGCCAGTGCTGTTAGAACCGCGTAACAGAGTACTCGTATCGTACAATTAAAAATCTTCTCGGTTATTCTTCTTCTTCTGGAATCTCTTGCTCAATCATATTCGGTAGGTACCTACTTACAATTTATTATGGAATGTTGTAATAAATTAAAATATTTGATTTATTATTTATTATTACATTGAAATATTTGGTTATTGTATGTGCAGATCTTTTTGTTTTATTACTGACAGTGAATAGTTTTATATTATACTTTCAAATTTTTATATTCTGTTGATTTTTTATGTCTACCGACAATTTTAATTTTTGGCAAGTATTAACTTTATTATTCTTGAATTTTCAAGTACGCTGTAGGTATGTATGTTGTCTTTCTTATGACCTTTTGTATAAACTAATATGGTCTTTATTTCGCCGGCTACAGTGTTCAGTTCTGTATGACTACAAAAAATGTTTGTGTCAATAAGAATTTGAAAAAGATCATAGATTGTAAACCTTTGGTTTTAAACATTTATTATTATATAAGTATTATTTAAATTGTACATAATTTCTGAATTTTCTTGGTCAATTACCTCCATTAGGTAATTAAAAATATATATACTTTTGATGTCTGTGTTGATCGAAAAAAAAATTGAATTAAATTTCTAAGAGACGGATACGGAAACAATTTTTAATAAAAAAAAAATAAAGGTTTCACTTTTCAATTTTAAATATTTGTTAAATTATTTTAGGTCAGTAGTTAGTAACTTCTTTCTAGTCTTTTTTTATTGACCTACTTGTAGGAGTATCTAACCAATAAAAGTCACGATGACCTGTAACCTACGTAGGTAAACAATAGTAAGACAAAATATCTAAAAATAAGCATTCTGAATAATTGTTGCAAAACTAAAAATAATTCCCAGTCTTCTTTGAGCGAAGTAATGAGTTAGAACGTTTTCTGGTTTTCGTTCGATAACCCTCTGCTCCGTTCCACCTTCACCTCATTCGTTTTACATCGGCTGCATTCCCGACCTATTTCCATCTCACTCTTACTCGCGTAGCTAGCATGGCTTTCGAGCGTGATAGTGAGTATCAGGAGTTTCTACTTTGACTTGGCGATCACCGTGCAGCTCAACACCAAGTGAGTGGGAAATTTAATTCCGGTATTTCGCGCAACAGACCGTCCGCCATTTTGAATTGGCGTTCTATGTTAGCATACATACTGTCATGAGCAAATATCAAATCTGGTTTACCTCTTTATAATCATGTTTACATAATTTTGTAATTATTTTGTATTGAATTTTCCTTTTTTACTGTAATAATGATACCAAATTAGATCTTTCCGCATATACAAATATCAAAAGATCTACTTGAAAAGATTTTCTAGTGCTATAGTATTTTCTAGATAGAGACCTAGAGATGTAGGTTACTGTGGCTCTAGTTATTTATTAGCTAGATTTATTTGTTTCGAGAATTCGGTAAAGACCTCACCTGGTTGATAAATCTTCAAAGCTTTTACATCTTCTTTAAATGTTTTAACTCTTTTTCATTTAAGTACATTATTATAGAAACCTACTGTATTGGCATATTTAGTTCTTTTCACCAATCATTTTTATCATCGACAAT
The DNA here is from genome assembly GCF_030625045.1 of Achroia grisella. Classification (NCBI taxonomy): domain Eukaryota; kingdom Metazoa; phylum Arthropoda; class Insecta; order Lepidoptera; family Pyralidae; genus Achroia; species Achroia grisella. The sequence goes on from NW_026712699.1 coordinate 147,805, forward strand.
GTTCACTCTATTTCTTCTCGAGACATTTTAAGTAGTCTATATCTAAAAGTAAATTAATCTATATCTGTATTATCTATTTATTTATATCGGGTTCTTATAACGCCACGGACGAAACGGTATTCTTATCGTCCCGGGGGTGGAGGGAGGTAGGCTATTCTTTATGTTTGATGCGGAAACCATACTCTGACCCGACAATAAAAGGAAGAAAAAAGCTCTATGATAAGGCTTCACAGTTAAAGTTAAAATGATCAGTAGTTTCAATCATTCGGTTAGGCAAATGTCTAAATCTTTTCCAATTATATTACTGATCTCGAAAACTCTGTTCAAACTGTCCGTGTTGGTAATCTCAAACTCTGATCACACTATATTTCAAGATAAAATAGACTTAAGAGCAAACCTGTTTCCAACAACATTTAACTTTTTCATTATTAACGGATAAAATTCTTATATACATTTGTTTATTTCCAGTGTCAAAATTATTAATAACTTTTGACTCGCTTTCTATTCGACCATCTTCTTCAAACCAATCCATTTGAATTAAAACTATATGATACCAAGTTACAGTGCTCTTCTTGTAATAATAAATATCAATCACTGAGTGCCCGAGGTATAGTGGATTTACTATTAATGAATATACAGACGTTCTAGTTAAAAGCGCCATATTATCGATGATATGATGTAAATAAAATTAATTTTCATAACGTTTTTGCTCTAATTGAGTTTTTTTTCGATCTATTGAACGCAGCTGGCCTTTACAGCTTGAAAGAACGATAGGGGGCCAGTATAGATGACACTCCAAACCCGCGGCAGTTATGTATTATGGAGCGGCTGAAGGCCAACTCCTGCCGATGACCCACTTTTTCGTTGGAAAGACGAATAAGATTCTTCAAGACACTTTGTATACAATTTTTTTGTATCTTATTTCTCTCATATTATCTTATTTCCTTTAATATTGCCACTTTTATATTCAATCATTAAGTCTGCTTATTTGTGTTAGAGTTTATATAAGTACTACTGTTCCTTGACATTGAATATTTTTTCTAATTTAATTATAAATACACATTCAACTGATATGTTCTTTTATTTAGCTAGTTTGTTGATTACGTAACTTTTAGTCTTGTAAAGTTCAATCCATTTTTCATTCATCCTATCTATTTTAACATATAATACATGCTGTTACTGCTGTCTATCTTCATGCCAGGTCTTTAAGGTCTTAAACTTTTACAGAATTCTTTCACATTAATATCGTCATTACCGTAAACAGCATAGTAGTCAGCGTAGCTCTATCTGGTACCTACTCCTTTCATCTGAACCAACGTGACATGCCCTTTCGTTAGTTATAATTTCTTTGAACTCAACTCACACACCTAATATTAGGAATCCGATCTGTCCGCTTTAGTCCGCAGATTCTGCGCAATGCTAGCTTTATCTCCTTTATTCCTTTTCAGCCAACCTTCGTTAAACGCTACCTTATAGCGTGGAACAACTATGAATCCTTTTTGCAGTGCATTTAGCGCCAGTTCATTCTATTCCTCACATTCATTCATCTGTCTATTTCAAATGTCATTTTTATTTTTAGTAATTTTCAAAACTCAAAAAGAGTTACAATAAAAACATCCATACGAGATATCTAATTAAAATCCATGCCTTTATTTCTATTTCAAACCGTAAACCGATTATGCGTTGTGAAAACTTATTCAGTTTCCGTAAGTATTATCATAGATATACACAAGGAATATAGGTACTCTAAAATCGTATCTATCAAGAGGGAGTTAACCTTCCGCCTCTCCATAAATCCTTGTTCGTGAATCCGGTCACCTGCTGTTAACAGCATTAGAATAGTGCCAATATAAAAGAAATAACTTTAAAGTAATAATAACTTTGCTTACCAAAAAGTATTAAATTGATATAGGCAATGCACGGTAACGGTAATAAATATTTTCAGAAACTCATGAACTCTTGAAAATCTTGATTGTATCAACTGTAAGATTCTCTGGAGAAAGTTGTCACTAGATAATAGTTATATTATTTTTCTTTCCTTTATTTGCAAATTAGCAATTTAAAATTAGAAGAGTACCAATAATAAATTTTATTCTATGGTTAACTAAAAAGATGGCCACATATTATTTATTCCTTGTTATTTTAGTTGAAAATTGTATAGTATCACAACGAAAATCTTTTTGTGTAATTAAATGGATTTGCGTAGTAAACTTAAATGTACTTACTTATTTTTTGTTGGCTTTAATATGTCAATACTCATAAATTATGAATATTTAAGTAAGTGTTCTAAGTAAGTTAAGTTTTCGTAGTCCATTCAGAGTCCATTCCACATAAACTCTATATTAATATGCATTGGTGCGGGAGTGGTGATAAAGTATTCTGTCTCCACAGCTCTCTCTTCTCTGTCTTATTTATATAGATACCACTTTACTTTTAGATCTAGCATACTGCAATGTCGAATGCTTTTAATCTTTTGATGTTTCATGTAGCGTTCACTAGATGTCACTACCTGATGTTGACATTGACATTATAGTATAGTCCCAAGCCTATCCTATCAAAAATCACCATATTTAGTGACATAGACAAACCTATTTGTGTTGTGACTGTCATAAATATGAAATATTGTCAAAATAATTAATAATTCTCTTTTGTATGTATTGAATATTTCAATGAAATAAAAAATAATTTTCTCGCATTACATTTAAAAATCTTTGATATTGTGCGGTTTGTTCCAATTGTTTTTTTGTGATATAGTTAGCAGTAATATTTTGTATTGTCCATAACCTATTTCTATTTCAAATTTTCGAAAATTACGTTAACATTGCTTTTTTTTATTACATATTAAAACAAAATGTTCATTACTGTTTCGTATTGAGGTACGTTATTTTTAAAATTGTGCAAGTACACGGGTAATATAATAGTGTTAAAATTAAGACAAAATATTAATTAACAGTGCATAATGTAGCGAAATTGAGTTTGACAGATTGTCAAATTTACTGTTTTTGCAACTTATATCTGCCGGTTTCGAGACCTAATTTACATGTACATAATATAATAAGATTTACCTGCTTAGTAATATGTTCTTTACAGTAGCACTAAATTTCTAAATTGGTTCATTTCAAACTTGATAACGTAATAGGGTCTAGACTTGTGTAGTTCATTAACGATCGTTCGTTAGAGCATAGACGAACTATAGCAACAAGTTCCGAAGTACTTTCGCTCTTCAGTGCGATTCATGACTGCATTATAATAAAAAAAAATTAGAGCTCATAATTAGGAGTAAACACTAGAGGACTATAGGTTGGCCTGTACTACCTTTCTCTGAAATGAGTTCGAAATACGTAAACTAAAAGAATGAACTAACACACAATAGAGCATACTTGACTGCTCTTCATCACAAACTGGATTAGATGTCTGGATTGGTTTTATTTGTGACACATGTATGTTTAAAGGGTCAATCTCCAATGCACATCAACACACACTTAGACTACTTATGTAGATGAAGCGAATCCAAATATGTTGATTTCTTTTCATTTCACTTCAAAATTAGTATATTGGCATTCCAAATGTGTTCTTTTATAGTAAAAGAACAAAGTACCTAATATGTTTTATAAGTATAAAAACATTATAAATAGCTTGCAAGGATTTTGAATGTATTACTGTTTAATGACAATGGAATATAATAAGCAAATATATTGTCACACTGGGGTAATCAGAGGCAATGTCAACTTGATGTTGTGAATAAACAATTGACAGTGCCCACATGTCTATTTTTAATCTCAGAATCCTACTCCTATCACATTTCTGGTTTGGCAACTGATTTCCACTGACAGCATACAATTAAGAGTATATATATATGTATTTTATGTGAATATTTTAAAATTGTTAATGATATACTGTAGTAGTCATGCTCACTAAAATAGCCAAACTTGTGGCGTGTGTGTGGTGGGCCGGGTTATTGGGCTCCCTAAAATATGGTCGAGCGCAGTGATGGCTGGCTCATCCGTCAATCTGTCTGGTCTGCTCTAATCACTATGAATGATTTCCTCTTATTAATTGTTTAACCAGTTGGTTATATATTTTTTCTATTTGAGTATTTAATTGAATTAGTGCTAATTGGTGACTTGTATTCACACACTTAAACTTAAAAATGTAAAGTAATAATAAAATTATTTGAAAGAGCAACACGCAACTTTCTTACTCATTCTTTTTGTGATTAGACAGCTTTCCGAATGAGCGGTAGATTAAAAAAAATGTAATGACTATTCAAAAGTGCTTTAATGTAAGTTTATTTCTTTAAATGATTTTCATCCATTCCATTCCATTCTACTGTACAACTGCATTTCCAGTTTGTGATTCTTTTTGAGGTTTACTCAATAGCATAGATTATAGTATTTAATTTTTTACATATGTGGGATTTCTCAGAATGTATTGTCACTGTCTACAAATACAATACAGCAGCTACCAACCAACATGATGATATAATGAATATTATTTTGTTTTCTTTTCAGATGTACTACCTCTTCTGATGTCACAAGGGACATGATTTACAATGCAATTAATATTAGATCTTGAACCCACTACAGACATTAAGAGAAACATGTCAAATCTAGATCAAGAATCTCTGATTGAAAAACTTGACAATGTTATACAGGATCTTAAAGATGGTTTTTGTAACAATGGTAACAAAGAAAATATACAGACACAGGGCAATGTGATAGTTGATGATGATAAATCTAATGGTAACAACATTGTTTTAACACAATCACCATTAAGCAATGATAGCACAGATACAAAAGATGTATCACAAATTGCTGAGGAAAAATCTAGTATTATGGATGACAAATTAGAAAATGAAGAAGAATCGAAATCTGTTATTACAAAGGAAAATAATGATTCCAACAGTGAAAGTAATGAAATACTTCTCGAAAAGGAAACCAAAATACATGCAAATGAGAAAGAAAATTTAGTTATTAATGAGACATTAGAAGATAAACCAGTAGAGCATGTAAATAAAGAACAAGTGGTAAATAATTCCGAAAATTATGAATCCACAAACATTGAACTGGATGATGCAAATGTAATTGAAAGATGCCCTGCAGAAGACAATGTACCTATTGTTGATGAGCAATTAAATAATTCACAAAATGAGCAAATAACGAAAAATGATAGTAATGATGAATTATCTCCGGAAGATAAAGTAAATAAAATTGTATCTGATGACGAAAAATTACCTGAAGTAGAAGATGTAGATGTAACTATTGATAAGGAAATGGCAGTTATTTTAAAAGAACATGAAACAAATAAGGAAATACCATCAGATGACTATGAAGTAAGTAAAATAGCATCAGATAGTTCTAAAATAATGGAAGGAAATACTGTAGAAGCCAATCCATCATCTATCGAAAAATTAGAGGACACAGTAACAAATCAAATAGATAACGAAAAAAACAATAAAATACTTTCAAAAAGTAAAGATAATCTAATTGTGTTGGACGATAAAAAAAATATTGAACAAAAATGGCTAGGAGAGAACAGAACAAATGTTGATAAAAAAGTGGAGTGCGAGTTAAAAGAGCATATAAACAATAAATCAAGAGATAAAATATCCTTAGACAGTAATAAGGAAAATAAAATTGAATTGGAAGGCGAGAAACAGATTGAAAGAGAGAATACAGAAGGCAGTGAAAGTATAAAAACAGTCACTACTAACTGTGAAAATCCTGAAAAACAAAATGATTCTTATATGGAAATAGATAGTGAAAATGAGAACGATAATAAAATTGCATCTGATGAAAAGAGAAATGAAGAATTTGTAATGGAAATTAACAACGTGCTTAGTACACAAACTTGTGATAAAGATATTGAAGTAATTTGTACAGATAAAAGAAAACAGAGTATGGAAAATGTAGAAATCAAGAATAATAGTATTAAAAAGAAACAATTAAATGATGTGTCAGATACAGAAATTGAGGAATCAAATATAGTCAGTAATTTAGGGCAAGATACATCAAATGTGGATGAAATTGATCTTGTAAAGACTCCTGAGCCAACAATAATTAAAAAACAAAGGGAACCAATGGAGGAAACTAGTACTAGGTCATCAATATTGAAGTTATCGAATACCCTTAATATCCTATCGGATGAAGAGGATGACCCTCCTGAAATAACAGAACAAAATAATATTGGGGGAATTTCTACTGAAAAACAGTGCATTAATATTGATGATGATGATGACATTATGCTAATAGATGAAGATATAAATAGTAAAGAAATCAAAAATGAAACAATAAAACCTGCAATAATAATGGCTCAAGTTAAAGTAAACTCTGATTTTCATGACACATTGAATAAATCTGAATTGGAAAAAACATGTTCTTCTGAAACTATAATAACAGGTACATTTTTATATTTAATAAAGTACAATATACATTTTATATGTAATTGGAATGGCAAGCATAGCAATGTCCAATCTTGAAATTTATTAAGGGTTAACGGTAGACCCTAACTGCTAACCAGTATACTACTGGAACAGGAAAAAATTATGAATTAAGGGTAAGCGCATTGTGGCGAATTAACCACAACGGTTTTTATGGAGGTTGAATTAATTTGCTACATTGCTAACATAGGCCTAATAGTCACTGATACTAACAATTCCCATTCTCTTTGATGTTATTGGTTATAAATTCAAATTAAAAAATCATTTATATTTATTGTAACACAAATTTTGAGCCACTTATGAACTTAAAATTTTTTTTTATGTTTTTTTCTACGTACCTTTATGTACATAAATGACGATACATAGGTCAAGTAGTCCTGCAGGACTAAGGCCTGTGCCTCTGAACCCTGTAGTTTCACTGGCACATATTACCCCAACCAAAACACAGCTTACAAAGCAAGCTACTAGGTAATGATAGGTGAGACAAAGGTTTGTTACCACGATTTTGTACTAAGTCTACTTAGATCCAATATTAATAATTCTGCTTATATTAATTTCAGAACATGAACCTATTGAGAATTTGGAAGAGAAAAAAACTGAAGACATTAGTCAACAACAAGGTTCTGAAAAAACTAGCAATATTACTGAAGTTGTAGATAACCCCGACGAAGATAAACCCCTAGTTCCAGATAATTTTCTAAAGTCATATAAAAAAAGCTTAAGTGATATGACAAGAGAGGACTTAGAAGAATTTTGTGTATTAAAAATTGTTGAAAGCATTGTAGACAGAAGTAACTTAAGTGAAATTAAAGTAAAATTAAAATCATTGGCTCAAAATGTAGAAGAGTATAAAAAAAAGGCTATGATGTTAACAAAACAAAATCGTGATCTTCAATTAGTATTAAAATCTGTTCAAGAAGAACAAAAGAAACGAGAGGACACTGTTATAACACCCTTAAAAATAACGCGGTCAGTTGGTATGCAAGTTTTAATGACGGAAAAACCAGGCATTAAAAGAAAACCGCTTCCCTCATCAGCAGCAACTCCTAATAATAGTAACAGCCCTAACACCAGATCAAGCCGACCTCCCGGTTTAAGTCCAAGAACTATAAAACCCATTCCACCTCTACAAATACCTGTCCCAAGACTTGTGCCAGCTTCAAACAGCACTGTCATGAAAACCCCTGTACCTATATCCCAGGGTACATCAAAAGTTCCGGTACCTCCATTGAACGGTATTAAAAATTCTCCACCAGCACAAAAAGCTGAGAAACGGCCACATAACAAAGTACAAATGTCAGTTACTGTAGACTTGACTGATGATGAGCCACCATCTAAAATACCAACTAGAAATTCTCCAGCACCACCAGTACGATTGGTGCCATCTCAAAATCTTATGGCTCCACAAAGACAACAGTTGTCTCAAAACACTCCTAGGAAAGTATATATACCCATTAGTGGTCCACAAGGGAACCTTAGACCAGGCCAGACAATCATGCTAAAGTCAGCGCCAACACAAAGTGAGTATTGTTGTATTAAAAGTAGTTCTATAGTAGTGACCAATAACCTTATTGTATTATCATAAATGCAAAATTCTATTTCAGATCTAAGACCAAGGACTCCAACACCTCAGTTAGCAAGAATGCCACATAACCAAGTTAGGATGTCCAGAGTACAAAGCAAGCATCCAGCTCCTCTCCCTGATGCTATGAAGCAATACCAGCCTCCGCATTGGAAGTCTTTGCCGCCAGCGCCTGATCTCAAATTATCGAAAGTGGAGAATGGAATAGTAATATCATGGAAAATTGAAGGTTATTTAGAAGATAGTTATGAAGACATTGCTAGTTATCAACTATATGCCTATCAAGAAACTTCATCGCCTCCTAGTTCTGCATTATGGAAAAAAATTGGTGATGTCAAAGCACTTCCTTTACCAATGGCGTGTACCTTAACTCAGTTTATGGCAGGTTTCAAATACTATTTTGCTGTAAGGGCTGTTGACATTAGATCTCGTCTAGGTCCTTTTAGTATACCGGGAAGTATACTTCTCTTGAATAAAATGTAAGACTGATGTTTTTTTATTATAATTGACTGGTTAATATGGGTGCCTACAATGTTATACATTGTGGCGTAAATGTAGGATGCAAGTGAGAAATTATAATTTAGTTATTTATTTTATATTGTGTACAGAGCATGATTCTCATAGTTGTATTTTATGACTTAAGTCTTATTTTTAATTATTGCTGTTGTAAAAATTGTTCATTATCCGTGCAAATATGATAATGACATGTTAGATACCTACATAGCAAGAAAATGTAAATAGCTAGCTGAATTAGAAAATTTAAAGTAGGTAATCACATGGATAATTCTATTAGTAAAAAGAAGTTTGTATAATCTTTCGATAGAATCAGACCCGATTGATTACAAGACAAATCAATGTTATTTTAAATATAGACTGATTGGACAAAACGTTATTTTATATTTTTATAACAGTTACAATAATAGTATGCGTTGATACGTATTTTTCTTCAGTTCATATATACTTCAGATTACCAAAAAATAAAATATATCCAGTAACTGTCATTTGGTAAATTTTAAATAAAAAGTGACTATTACATTTATTATTGTTTTTTATTCAGAGAATCCACCATCATTGATTTTATGTGATTCCATTCTACTATATATATATTCAGTGTGGACTTTATGGTATGTGGTTTTTGTTGTTTTTCATTGGAAAACATTATATACCCCCGGCGGACAAGACACAGGAAATAAATTATATCATAAATAGAGAAAGATAAAGTAATTACTAATCGAAGTTTCAAATACGACTGAAAAAATACATTTATTCGATATTATTTCTATCCTCAGAAATATTTAGTTGAAATATTTCTGAGGGTAGAAATAATATCGGTATTGTACTTCTTGAATCAAGTAGTTGAAACAAAGATGAATTAGGCTATTAAATTCGCAGATATCTCAATATTTATATTATTAACAAAAAATCTTGTAAGGGTTTTTTGTTAATAATATAAATATTAACTTTTCTCTAGTCTCTAGTCGCTCTAAAGTCTAGATACAGACGTAATCTATATTTAATCTTGTCACTGAACAAGTAAAAACATATAAACGTACCATATTTTGTACCATAAACGTAATTTAGCGACTAACGAGTGAATAATGTAAATGTAGGTAGCGCCACTGTGTTATGACACAACAGACGTATAGCATATAATAGTATGAAACCATAGTTCTTATAATTTTGTTTTTGTGTCTTAGAGCGATATGTAGACGCGCGTAATTAATTAATTTTAGTAATTACGGTAAATTTTTACAGTTAAAAATAAAAGTGCAAATGAAAAGAACAAGGCTAAAATATACATTTCCAAGTCACAACATAAAAAATAAAAAGTACAAATAATCGTCACTGTCAAGATGTCAAAGTCAGCAGTTTGACATTACAAGTAGTTCACGGGACGAATCTTAATTCCACTCCATTTTCATTCCATACACAAAAACATAACCAGTTTTCTTTAGTTTCGCGTCCTAATATGATCTCCTGTAGTCAGTTGAGACTTTAATTTTGTAATATCAAAAGGAATCAAATATTTAATGGTCTGCTACAGCTTAATTTTTATTAATAATGTTGTATTGTGTTCTCCGATTAATTTTGAAAAGAATCAAATTCTGTAAATTGAGATAACTTGATGTAAATAGTTGACAATACATCGGTTTCGCAAGTAGGTAGAGGTGTTTTATTTGTGTACATTGTGTAAAATATCGACGGGATTTGTTGATTTATGCGGTGTTCTTGGTGTTTTTAGACGAAAATCGTGTTGTTAGTGTTTTAGAGAGATGTGTATTGTGTACTGCTCAATGCTGCAGTGTAAATTGGTGTTGTGTCAGCTATTTGTTTGTCGTTCGAGTCGTGTGAGTGAGCTATGCTGACTCCTCGTCACATCTGCGACGTTGATACTCGGCCGGTATGTATTTAGTATTGCATTAAATTAAGTGGCTTCACTTATCATTACTATATTAATGATTACTGAACAACTAAGTGGAATAGGGAACAAACATACTTTGCATACCTGATTTTGGCACTAAATTAAACATTAATTGGTATTTCTTTATTGATGGCTGATGGTATGGTGATGCAGTTTTTTGTATTATCCTTATATACTGGCACATCACCTCTAAAAGAAGATGATGAAGTCAGGTCAGTTTGAATGGCATATTTATCAGGATTTATTCTCAACGGCTTCCAGGTGGAACCACATGAAGATGAACCTAATAGGGTACACCCTAATATGTTTTTGAATATATTTCTAGCTTGTGACAATTAGTTGATAAATGAATAAATTGGGTCTACCTAATAAATATTTTGATAAAAAAGTTTAATGCTAATTACTTACCTAAACTTTAATATATGTGTAATGTAAAGATGTAGTTTAGTTTTCATATTAAATGTAATAACTTTCATAGCCTAATATGTGCCTGTTAGTATTATATTATTAAATTATCCCTACTTCATATGGAATGAAATGTGTTCACATTAAATCAATCAAAGATAATGTAGAGTTAATAATAATATGTTATTTACTTATAATTTATATTTGTCTATAATATTTCTTCCTTTCCTCATTTTTTACTTCTTTTCTTATCCTTTAACATATATTTTCAGGATCATTCCATTTTTACCTATCTATTAGAATACAGTTATTTATAGCTTTCTTATCTTACTTAATACTAAATATATTTATTATGTTGTACTTTTACACTCCTGACAAATTCCTCTTATTACTGTATTATAATCATAATACCTCACATCATCACCTGCTTCTTCCTTATCCCATTTATTTGGGGTTGGCGTAATATGTATTTCTCTTACATTCCCTGTTTCAACTGTATTATGAATATAGTATATATATTCATGTTAGGAGTACTAAATTTAATTTTTTACATCACTTTTCTCTTGCACCTTCAAGATAGTTCTTAGACATTGACTGGTAAATAATGTATATATTTTTTTTCATGGATGATAATGGAATGGTGCACCCGCCTGCGCTAATGGTGGTGCTGGCGCAGCCTCCCCTGGTGGGGCAAAAGTGGAGGCTGATAAAATGAGCATACCCAGCCAGTTAACCCATCATAACAAGGGGGAAAGGGGATTGTTAGTAATGTGGATTGATAACCCCATTGCTAGCAATGTACAATGTCAGGTTGACCTCCACGAGGTTCCCCCTGGAAACCATCATAACAAATTCCTGGTGAGCTTGTTACGATGGGGTAACTGACCTGACCTCATGCTCATCTTATCATCTTCCACTGGTGCCCCGCCAGCGTAAACCGTTAGCGCAGGTGGGTGCACCATTCCATTGTCATCCAAAAAAAAAAAAACCCATCATAACAAATTCACCAAGAGTTTATTATCATGGTTTCCAGGGGAACCCCTTGGAGGGCAACCTGATATGGTACAAGGCTAGCAATAAGATCATCAGTCCACATTAATAACAATCCCCTTGCCCCATTCTGTATATTATTGTTAATGAGTAAATATTTACACAAAATTCTGTATCTATAGTTTAACAACAAATATGTATGCATATGAAATCACATAATCTCGGTAGGGCAAGTCCCCCACTTGCCCTACTGAGATAATAAGTGCAGTATGTAATCACATATATTATATATTTTTTAATTAGGTATCATTACAACATTTTTTTTAATTGTCATCACTGTCTATGGATATGGTCAACTGTTAGCTGCCAAAATAACAACACTACATCTGCGAGACCAATTACAGGACTTCTCACTATGGGGCTATAGTGTCCAAGTCCAATAATTAGCTCCTCTGCAGAAGAGAGGCTAAGCATAGTTAATATATATATATATATATATATATATATATATATTAATTCTGTAATTATATAGACATTGACTATTCAGTACTCATCTATATTAGATTGATAATAAATGTATAATTACATCAACATATATAATAACTATATACCATTATGTTATAGGTTTATTTTATACATATATATATATATAGATATAAGTATTCCACTGAAGAGCAAGTTAAATTTATTTACTTACTAGATGTGCCCCCGGTTTTACTCACATTAAAGTTCAATAGAAAATATATCCTATGTGTTATTCTATATTAAGTACTGTAAAGTTTCATCAAAATCCGTTCAGTAGTTTTCGTGTGAAGTAACAAACATCCAAATTCCCAAACTTTCGCGTTTATAATATTATCAAGATTTTAAGTTTAATGCACAAATATATAAATATACATATTGCGAATTTAACACCAAAGGGCCTCTAACAATCAACCGCAAGGCAAACTGAGATATTAATAAGTGGCGCATTATAGTTAACAAACTCTGTGGTAACTTTTCGTCAAAACTACACATACACATAAACTATATACAATATACCTAATTCATTAATAACTAGATGTTCCCGAGACTTCCTCCGCGTGGAATTTAACTTCATTTTTCTAAAATAAAAGTAACCTAAGTTACTCATTACATCAGCTACCTGCCAAAAAAGTCCTGTCAAAATCGGTCCAGCCATTTCAGAGATTAGCCGGAACAACCAGACAAAAAATGTTATTTTGTTGTATGTACCGGATTTATATTTACATGCATATAGTAAAAATGGTTATTTCAATATTACAAACCGACACTGCAATTTTATTTCTGTGTATAGATATGTAGATGGGACAACAATATTGTGGTAAATGCATCACTTGACATGGCCACATTGTCTAGATATATTTGAATCCAACATAGCACGATATATTAATAATTAATTTAATATTAAATAAGCCTATAGACAAACGGTATTAATCTATTCATAATTTGACCACACACTTTGACCATAAACAAAAGAGTATATACCAATGCCTGTGTGTGTATTTTATATTAATTTAATACCATATTTTATGTTAGCGGTTAGTACTCATTCTACATTCACACATACACCATTATTTAAGTGTGCTAAATTTCATACTCCACCGTCCGCGCAGTTTTCGTTAACAGGTTCGATACAAAGTTTTTGCTTCACGTAGATATAGCTAGTGATGTAACAAAAAGGATTAACTCATTGACAAGGGTAGAAGAAAGCGGTTTCCGCGGCCGGCTTTCATCACTTTCACTTATGGACCGGCGCTAGCGCCGCCCCAAGCTACTTTCGCCTTACTCCTCAGTACTAGACACATACAATACCACTATTCAGCTTCATAGACCATAGCGTCAAGGATGGTCAAATATATCACACTGTATTATTTTACACAAGATCCATCAATAATAACTTACAACAAAATTTATTATTTCTTTTATCAAAAATCATTTATACAAATGAACTTACATACAAACAAACACACTTTTGAATAGTCATCACATTTTTTTTAATCTACCGCTCATTCGTAAAGCTGTCTCATTACAAGAAGAATGAATAACACTTGCGTGTTGCTTTTTTAAATAATTTTGTTGTTACATTTTTAAGTTGAAGTGTGTGAATACAAACTATCAATTGAATACTCAAATAGAGAAAATATTAAGTATACAACCGACTGGTTGAGAATTATATAAGAGTGAATCAGTTGTTGTGATTAGTAGTAGTGATTTTATCTTTCTGTCTGCCATTAGGCTTATGGTTATAATCAGATTTATAGATATTTGTTTTTTTTGATATCGCGTCCATTGACGTGAATCCTTTTTTTTTTTTTTTAAGGAAGGAGTAAAATAATAAGGAAGTACTTATATTTTGGCCAGACATTCGCTCTCCAGACGGAATAAATTAGCACTTGTATCTAGAAGATTTAGGGCTAATTTATTGGCGTATTTATTTTTATTATATCTTTTAAAATTTATAATAATTCCTGATAGATAGAATTTGTTCGATTCCTATGGCACGCCGAACATTGAAAATTCAAAGTGAAATATCGAAATTAAAATGTATCCAATGTAATATATAAGACGCAGTATGTGTAGTTAGGAATTTAGATTTGAATTACATTTCTACTAAAACTGATAGTTACGCAAATAAGCTAATACAAACGTCTATATATTTTTAGTTAAGTAGTATTTTATTTACTAATGACGCCGGTAGCATATGACTGTGCAATTTCAATGGAATATTTGTAGGTATATGATAAAGACAGAGAAAGAACTTCTCATGTGGAGTACGGATACTGTTACCATTAATTTTCTTATCAAAATGGCATAAGTACATAAGCGACGACTAGCAAACAAAAGACCATTCTTTTGTTCGCTACTAGCCCTTTCTTAGCCTGCAGTAAAGGTATAATGGTTGGCTGGACTCCCGTAGAGGATGGTAAGATGGGTTTTTTTTTTATCTTAATACTTATTTTGCGGAAGTCCATTTCTTTACTACTTGAATATATTATTATTATTATTATTTTGTTTAATTCCGCTTCCATTATTGTGTATGAGATCACATATATAGGTTCTATTTTTTCTAAAAATCAAGTTTTTCAATTACGTGGAATACTAGAATAAACTTGTTTAAAAAACTGTCTAATGTGAAAAGTTAATTAGTCGCCTTGGGATAAGGCGTCTAATTAACTGTACTGGACAAATTTTCCTCCAGTTTAATTAGTTATTGTTGAGTCATTGTAGCAGGTTTTGTAAGGGTCGGGAACATGCAGCCATTAGTGATGGTAGGATGAGCATGTGGTCAGTTGTGAATAACCCGCGGTAGCTTCTAAGGGGTCCTCATGGTAGTTATTATCAAACAAGACCTGTGGTTAGTGCGTAGAGGTAAAATTACTTCTTTTAATAGATGAATAAAGAATGGTGCTCCCGCGTGTGCCGGGCACAAGTGAAGATATGATTCAAATGGAGTCAGGTTAGGTAGCCCATCTTGGCGAACCAGTCTGCACTTAGATGTAAAGGACACCACACGCCCCTTTTTTAAACTTGTAAAATTGGCAAAAAAATTTTTTATGTAAAAACTGTGTCTTTTTCCGTTTGCTCCCAAGTGTTGCACCTTGTAAGACACATTTATGGTAATACGATAGGGCACCGACAAAAAACATCCTCTCATCATACAATAAACACTTGCTGTAATGAAATATTATGAAGATTATGTTATTTAAATTGTTCTATTGGATCAGAAAAAGCAATATCATTGCCCTTGTCAATGTCGGCATAATTATAGTTAAGTCAAGAACAAACCGGAAGACCACGTCTGTGTGTTGTACGTACATTAGTCTGTTTTCTGTTTATTTTGACACTTAAATGCTACGTGTTAAATCTCAAATCACAATACAATTTGCGAATGATTTTTGCAATTACCAAGTGTTCACTACATGAAACCTTGTACATTGAAATATAAAACGTAGCAGCTTTTGTTTGTATATATATGTACATTGTACATATAAAAATATATAATAGTATTTCAGAAATAGCTGTAAGGATTTGGGTGTATAAGTGTACTTTAATAACATGTTGCTTTTAAATTTTAACAGTGCTTTTATTTTCCTGAAAAAAAAAAATGATTTCTAAGTTTTAGCTACTTAAATCTTATATTTATAGGACTTCCAGAATAGTTAGTGGTTTTGATGGATGAGTCAGTTAGTTGGCTCAAGTTTATTTCCACAATTAAACTAAAGAGTAGAAAAAAGTAAATTTGAATACTTTTCAAACAACACAATGTTATTGTTTAGAAAGCAACCAACTGCATTAAGTATTTTTCCACTTATTGAACTCGAAAGTGGGTTAAATGCTAAATTTAGCCGAACATCGGTTAGTGACTCGGTAATAGCAGTAAATCGCCGAAATTGATAGACTTGCCCGAGATTTATAGGCTATTTTATAGGATCGGTTGATCCGATCATCTGGTTCACAGCCATTGACCGCTCTGATTTTTAGGCTTTGAATATGGAACGCTAAAAAATGCAACTTCGTTTTCGAGGTTATTACAATTTATATATTTTTTTGACGTCTCATTGCCGTATCATTTATTTTATAGATGACTGCAAAAGACATGTCTAAAGCCATGAGATAACCCATTTGTTTATCCATCAATACATGTACAGCATCGGTAAATAACATCAAAAATTCAAACTGAAACTGAACTGAAAATATTTATTTCTTCACTTTTCGGTTTCTTCTGCAAGTTATAATTTTTTATCACGGTCCCTATAGTATTATGTAGTCCGGTTATATACTTCAGATAAGACAAACTAGGAATAAACTTTTGTTTTTCTTTTTTAATTTCAAAAACTGATTAAACGTTCTTCTAATATTTGATAAATAATATCAAATGTCGTCCTTGCGTAACTGTAACATTTAGATTCTAGACAAGTAAATGACTCTAGATAATTAACATAGCGCCATCTATTCCCACGGTAGGCTGAGCTTGAGCTAAGGGTACTAGACAACTGATAGAAATACTTAGATATTTTTTTTGTAAATACATACATAATATACATAGAAAACACCCAGACTGATACAAACAGTCATACTCATGAATACAAATATTTGAACCCGCGACCATCGGAAGTAAAGCGGTGTTCTAAACAACCAACGAGACAGTCAAATGAATATTAGATATCATTAAAATATTAATTAATGAAGTTGTAGAGTCTAACATAGTTGGCTAGTTACGTATGATTATAATAATTACATCGTATATTTGTAATGCAGTAAATAGAAGTAAATGTTAGCCTGGTCTCACACCTACCGGTTTTCTGTTTACTTATTTGTGGGATATTTATTAATATTCGTACGGTTTTTTTTTATCAAAATGACGCATAAAATGAATAAATTGCAAGAAACTTGCTTAAATTTTGATTTTAAATAATTATGTATTGCTTATTGTGAATTTTATTATTTTGTCTTATTTGTAAAATAGTGGTGTCGTCTGCGAGTAGTAGTTGTTGATGGAGAATTATAGATTGAGTAAATTAAATTAAATACACAATGCTATCTATTAATTGATTAATGATTTTATTAATAAAATTGTTTATAGAATGGGTATGATATTAGCGAATAGTATATAATTGTAGTATATTTTATATATTAGAACTATGTAAAGAAAACATTCTAAATTTGATCTGTAGAAAACGAATAATGATTCTGTTTCTGTATTTTAGTAACAGAATGTAGTTCGAGAATGATCTGACGTTTTACTCACAGTATCCAGTATGTGTGTGGCCGGACTAAGTAAAGAAATTAAATAGATTCGACTCAGCGATACAAGTTTGGGTGAAAGTTATTGTTGATGACACTTTCAATTTTGTTTGTATGGTTATATAACGACACGTGTCATAACATAATACACCATTATACCGAGTTACGTAAACAATTAGTTACCTATTCGTGGTGCCTATCGAAATTTCACCATGGTTGTGAATAAATTCGACGGCCTCGGTGGTCTAGCGGTTTAGCACACCGCTCTACTTTCGATGGCCGCGGGTTCGATTCCTCGCGCGTTACATTAATGAGTATGATTGTTTTTATGGGTCTGGGTATGTTTTTTCTGTAAATACATACATATAATGTTTACGTTATGTATATGTTTACAAAAAATATATACACAACATAATGTCGATTAAGTACATTATTTATAAGAGAATATTCTTTTTGACATTTGATTTACTTCATCTCTGAATAGCAGCCTAGCTAATAATTTATTATGACATTAAAAAAAATTGAAGTATACGTATTTCTCGTTCTATACATTTTGTATGTAACGGATTCTTAGGCCATATTTTGGTAGCGTCTTAAATGATTTCGTTTTCAGATGATACAAATTATGCAAATTCAGGTAGTTATATATAGATATATTTATATATTTTTTATAGTAATATTATGCTTTAGTATAGTAGTCATCATTCATCATCAATACTCATTCATTGTAGCAATATTAATTTGAATGAGTAAGAAACCGCATGAATTTGTCATTAATATTATAGCTATTTAAATGCTTATATGACGAATTTGTACTTAGAACGTTTGTTTTAGTGTAATTCCTATTAATAAAATACATTTATTTTGTTTAAAATATATTGACACAGATTAATTATTGACTACTCCTATGGTTTTCCTGTTATCCAATTACAACTGGTTTGTTCCATTTTGGTATAAGCTTCTAATAAACTGGTGATTGCCTAGTGGTCTGTATAACGTGGTTCTTTTAATTTTAGGTTTGAATGTTATTAAGGTTTTATCGTCAAAAATTATCTGTGTTTTAACAAATAAAACTTATCCACGCTTCTCCATACATATATAAAATTTTACAATAGAGAATATTTTCATAATCTTCCTTCCGCGTATTCATTCGCAGTGAGGTAAAAAGTTCTGTTTGTAAGAAAAAAGAAGGAAAATAAATTTATTGACAACTAATTATACATTATAATAGTATACAATTTATTATATATGTGTATATTATTTGGTGGCAACACTCAGCGCAGGCTACATACTGTTACAGTCCTTATATTAATATGATTAATCCTGTACAATCATACTAACTTTATTGATCACCAAGATATACCTAAACTCCCGGTATTGTGGATCACATTATTAACATTTTAGTTTATCTATAACAAATATTTCTATGTAGATCTCAGTCCTACAGGTCTATAGTCCAAACTCCTCAATAAAATTTAAAAATAAATACAAATATATACCTTTTTGTTCTCTACATATAGTGTATAAATTAAAAGTGTATGGCGATTAAAATTGAACGCTGAAGATTGTTTTAAATCATTACTGTTTGTACACTGCACGTCAGCGTCGATCGGCGCTTGCCCGCCGCCCACACTCGCAGGGTTGCCAGTTACACAGTTTTTATTTTTTTATTGCAACCCGAGGGAAAATCAGACTTATTAATATTAAGAGAAGGCTTATTATTGTTATATTATATTTTTAAGCAGCTGTATTGTATTTTTGTATGCTAGATTTTGGTATATATATAGTTTAGATCAGTGAGGGTTGTAACTGAAGATTCAGCTTCATAGAGATGTCATTTTTTAAAGCGTTTTGAAATAGTATACGGATTGTAGTGTGTGTTTGTCACCAGGCCAATTACACAATATTATTTTTAAAGGCTCTCACACAATGGCTAGTTCCTTTAGGGTGGAAATGAATCCAACACTAGATGGGTAGCCTTCGAATTCAGAGGTACTCCATCCGGCATAAGCGGGTTTTATTAGTAGTTTTATCTCGTAGTCGACTCTTGGAGTAACTTGGAGATGGACAGAGATACTGGCATTGTGTTCTTACTCCATCATCAATCAAGGTATTGGATCATTATGTCAATTTCACATGGTGAAAATGGTAGTAAATCTTGTACTTTTCGTAGATTTTTATTTGTATTAGTTTTTCTTCCACTACCAGCCCTGTCGTCCAAACAAACAGTTTGAGAATGAACATCTCGAGTTTTGATAGCAGTCTCTGAAAACCATCAAACTGATAGTGGTCTTGATTGAATAAATACAAACCAAATTAACAAGTACCATACATTCTTAATTTTTTTCTGCTCTTAGGAAATATTTTACGGATGGTCAATATAATAGTTTAATCCTTCAATCCTTGCAATTCCCTAGTGTTGCGAACGATCACTGACCATCAGGTCAGGTGAACCGCAAGCTCGTTTGTTACTATGCTATAAAAAAAACTTCATGCGTTGCTTCTTCTATACTTAGACTAGGGCGTCTTGGCTCCGTGGCAAGTCTTTCTAGGAATACTACATTACATTAGCATAAAAGTATATATTCTCTTCAACACCTAGTTACAACAAACGGATACTTATGTTAAGATCATTAATAACTGTTCGTTCCGTTACACGCAACTTTGCAATTTATTCTTTGTACTATAAACAATTCTATTCTACATGCAAATTACCTCAACACAGGTGAATGTAACGGAATATTTTTATGGAGAAACTTTCGTACGGTACTGAGAAACTAGGTATATCATGATTTTTAATGTTTGAATTAATAATCTATATTAATGTAAATCAGAACTGATTGTTAGTTCGAACGTGCTAAAATTAAAAACAACTGATCGGATTTTGAAAAAACTTTATCCATTTGATAGCCCAAATTTTGAAGGAGATAATAGGATATGAAACATCACGCTACGCCACTTGGGAGCATAGCAAAAACGAAAAATTCTAATGAACACTTTCGCTTAACTTAATACCGAGAGCAAAGTAGAAAAAGAAAGTAAGAGTATGAATTAAATGTAATAAAATTTCCATATGTTCTAATCAGATAAATGATTTCACAACGAATCCGATCGTTGGCGAGATTGATCGATTAGACTGATACGAATTTCAGTATTTTAGACTTATGCCTAAGATATATAGGGTCCAAAATTATTTGATTCACTGCACCATATTATGTGTCAAATTTCGATTGCTTTTATCGATTGTTAAAGGTATATCTTTCATCATCGTTAGGTCTTGCAATTTATCAAGATATTAGACATTCAATTAGAGTTACTTAACTCTGTATAATTACATTCATATCTTGATTGTTATGGTTTTGTGCAATATGGTTATTCGTATTTTTTTTTAATGTAATTGAAATGGCCGACGGCCCACCTGATAGTAAGTGGTAACTGTCGCCTATATACTTGAATAACATTATGGAATTCACGTTAAGTCTAAGAGCACTTATTATATATACGCCTTCTCATGCATGTTTATAAATATACATATATATACCAACCTTTACTATTCACTCCTTTGTACTTGGTATTGTTCCGCAAATTAGGCGTTATTTATATTTTTGAGTATTCTAGCTATTGTTTTCACAAAGTCAAATGGGCGGAAATATGATGGCGAAAATATTTTATGATATTTATAGCTTAGGAGAGTTTCTTAACTTTTACCAGAGCGTCAATCACATTAAGCGTCATAAATTATTTAACTCCCTCTTGTATTTGCGCAACAGCGAAATGTGAATGAATATGAATGAAATGTAACTTAGTCCATAGTGGTGCATTGAATTATCCATAATGGTTACGGTTTGTTGGTAGTATACTCCATATATATATATATTATATTAGTATCCCCCATAGTAATTAAAATTCAAAAATCATTTTTTCATGTAGGACATATTAGCTTATGAACGTCAAGTTTTTTATATTTTAATTTTAATTTTTGTACAGTTCGGTATATAGATCCAATTGAGAAGAACTGGCAAGAAACTCAATTGAATTACATTTTTTTTTTAAAAGCCAGTTAATTTACAATGTATATTTATATAGGTGTCTATGTCTAACATTAAATGAAAATCAAGTGCATGAACAACTATTGTCATGCATGCTCGTCATTCAAGTAATCGTTTAGTGAGTAATAGGCTCTGCTCAGTAAATATGATTTAACAGATGTTTTGAACATAATGTCGTATACATGACTCTACCCTATTCAATACAATAGAAATTGGCTCTTAACACATACATAATATAAAATAATAAAAATAAACAACAAGTTACGCGTTACGTCACTGTGTTAATGTGGACGACAACTCAGCATAATGCTAGAAACACGGTTTCCAGCGCTGTTTTTCAATTTTCTAGTAATGGGGTCATAATAACAATTCATTCCCACAATAGCATTAGTATTTATTTCTTCAATTTTATACTGACTTTGACGCAAAATCCTTCGTTATTTCTAATTCCCATCAAATCGAGGTTGATTTGCGTTGCTAAAAATATTACCTGAATAAATCGTTTACATTTCGCCAGTTTAACATTACATCGGTGTTAAACTATTTGTTACGGCTAAAATAAATAATCTATCTCAAAGCCAAGGTATAACAAATATATTATTTAAATATTGAATGTGTAAATTTCAATATTTATTGTAAGTTAGGTATACTCAAAAAATCAACGTTCTCAAATGATGTTATTTTTTGTGTGCATGTTACGCAATATTTTTCGCTAAATTGCAAATGAGTATGTTAATAAACATAAAATTAAATGAAATATTTTAATTCAGGAAAGGTTACGGTAGTTACATTTGGTTTTAAAATAAAATATATACAAAACAATAAAGAACTGGCAAACAATAGAAAATCTAGGAGGATTTTCTATTTATATTTCTATGTGAATAAAATAATAACTACAAATGTTTTGCTGAGCACTCAATTAGGTACAAATAGATAATAACATAGATTTTAGTTCGTAATATTATAGAATGACGTCACATCCATTATGAATTTTAAGTTAAGCTGTATCACATATTTTTTTAGCATCATCATAGACGTATGTAAAGTATGATAAACCATGTACTGGTATTTGTGAATTGTTATTAGACATAATTCATTATTATTTATAAAATTTTATAAAAATAAATCTTTTTGTGAAGGAGAAATTTATTTTTGGTAGGGCGCATATTTTATCCTTCCGGCGTAAAAGTACAGGTTGGTCATCCTGACGGTAAATTGTTAACATTACTGCCTGCTATTACTAACAATCCCCTCTCCTACTGTATGTAAATATCTGTTGATCTACAGGAAGATATACTAACAGACTTGTTTAATAATTCTGAGTAATGTAATATAGTAGTAAGATTTGTAATTATAATATTACTAGCTACTCGCTCCGGCTTTGCATGGGTGTACATGTATTATGACATGTAAACCTTGCTCTTGAATCACCCTTGAAAAAAACCGCATCAAAATCCGTTGCGTAGTTTCAAAGATTTAAGCATATACAGGGACGGACAGACTAATAGTAATGATGATTTATTACACTTGTAAAGGTCGTATGGTGGTTTATCTTTAAACGAAATATCTTCAAACCTAGCATAGTGAAATTGACGATCATTAAGGATTAATCTAGATGATATAATAATTTTGCGAACTTACCGTAACTAAAACATCCAGCAAACTTGTAAGTACCTACAGTTACTGAAAATGAGTTCTTCAATCTATTCTTTTTAATTTTCTTCTGACATATTATAGTTGGTGTCTGATTTGATTGTATTTTTGTGTATTTTATTATTTTTGCCGTAACTTGACTTGACTTTGACGACAGTAAAATAGGAAGCTTATGCCTATTTTTTCACAATAGTGCCATTTCACTACCATTTTAGAAGTTTATTTCTATAGTATAATTATAAGTGTGTGTTTTCTATTAAAGTCTGTTGCTAATGGGAATTGTTAGAACTATTATATAATCTAGTTACAGATTATAAATAATTATTTACTTTATTCGACATTATAAGTTTGACAGTTGTATTCTTATAACTTCATTATTATCTGAGGTCAATCAGTTCAACAAATATAGTTATATATCAACGTGTAGTTGATTCCGCGTTGACTCCAAATGAACTTTATGTTCCAAGACGGAAATCAATGGCAAAAACAAGTTTTGTTTTGTAACTCCTCTGAACCGAGTTCATGACCTTCACTTTCGGATGGTTGTGGAGAAAAAAAATTGGCTTGCCGTCATTATAAACTTTCACATTCGTGATGTTAGTTGTGCAACAAGTAATGGTATCATAATACCACAGATATAAATAGATTTAACTACTGTACTATAGCGTACTTTGCGTTTCAATTATTGACCCTAAATTAGAAACAGGTAAATGTATGGATAATATAGTCATTACATTATTTTTCTGAAGATACTAGTATAAAAATAATAACAGTATTATCAGTATCTGGTTTGTGATTTGCATAATGTTTATTCATTTTCCGTTTGTAATTCGTGAATAATGATTTTATTAAGGTTTATGTTGTGTAGCACTAAATAATATAATACGAGTAAAATATATATGTATACATACATATTATACATATACGAAATACGAATTTTATTAAATTAGTGGTCGATATTAAAAAATATGTAAATAGATATATACTACAATATTTGTGTATATAGAAAGAGAGTGTGTATATAGAGAGAGAGTTGAATAGTACATTCAATTTGTCTAGGGAACGACTAACCATTCGGTTTAGTAATGATAGTTTATCTAATATATTTTTTGTATAAGTAAATTATGCCACGAAAGACAGATTTTTCTAGACAAATTTGATGGTACAAAGAAAAAGGTGCTCGAAGCTCGTCCAGCCACTTTATTTAATTGGCTTAGAAACTGCGGAGTTTTTTATTTCATCTGTTTTAAATTTGTGGAAAGGTAGCACTTATTTCGAACGGGGCTTGAGGGGCTGGGGAGGAGGAAGGGGGGTTGTGTAATATAAATTTAGTCCTTAAATCTATTTGCATAAATTCCTGATGAATTCACCACGTCATGTCCTGAATTCATCCGTTGCATTCCTTTCAACCGCCGGGTATAACATTAGCGCAGTCGGTATGATCACTTCAAAATCATCTTAAAGGATTTTTATTCATTTAAATTAAACTTTTTACAACCACGATTCGAGTACTACAGTGTTCTGTTTTTTTTCCTAATATCGCAAAAACATTTTTATTAGGTATTTGCAGTTTTTATCAATAATTGGAAAAATAAAATTATTTGTCTAAAATGTTAGCGCATTTATAAATGGACAGAAAGAATCTTATTAATTAAAAAAATAAAATAATCTTCAAATTCAAATTATTAACCCTATTTTCCAGTTCAACATATTCTTTAATGAAGACAAATGCTCATACAGTACCTTGCGTCTTTATGAAGGGTAGAGGGTACCTTTCAGGTAAAGAATACCACTGCCGGTCGCCTAGCTATTTGAGTTCTGACGAAAGACAACTAGTGCATTTTCTTTTAAATCTGTTTCCCCGCTTTATTAATATAAAAACTATGAATCGGAATAATAAAATTAAAGATTCTCTTGAAACGATACAAACTTATTCCACGATCTCCAACGTCCACTTCCTATCTCGACATTTCACTGTTGTGATAACCCTGATTAATCTTATGCTTTACTTATGTACATGACGTATATACGATAACTCTGTTTATAGTTTCCTCGTGATGTTCTAGAAATGTAAGGAAATAGGTATAACTGAATCGGAGGTGGTGATTATACTGGATGGGTAATGATAAACTGAGATGTTTCTTAGCGTAATATCTCTGAGATATAAACAAACACAAAACAAGAAACAGAGAGGTTTTTAGATGAATGAAATTGTAGAATAGCGTTATAAGTAGAAAAATACAATTATGTTTTTACAACAGTTTTTTCTTCTTATAGATGATAATGGAATTGTGTACCCGCCTATGGAGAATGATAAAATGAGCACGAGGTCAGGTCAGTTAGCCCATCGTGGTAAATTGACCAATAATTCATCATGATGGTCTCCAGGGGGCACCACGTGCAGGAGAACCTGAACGTATGGTACATTCAGGTTCTCCTGCACTTGTGGACTAATAACCACATTGCTAGCAATGGGGTCATTAGTCCACAACCCCCTTTCCCCCTTCACAACTGTTATCATATATGGGGTAGTAAGCTGTTTTTTAATGACTGACTACGGACTGAATTTACTGTCAGAAAGCTAATTATGGCGAATTCGCTAGGAATTAATGGCTAAGGCTACTATGGTGGACCACATGAAGGTCGACATGACACAGAACATTTTCAGTAATGTGGCTATTTATCCCAATTACTTTCCCCTCTTTATAACTAGGGTTAGAACTTTTCTTAGTACTTTGATGGTGTCAGCACATGCGATTCTATAAGAATAGATTTCCGATACACTCAGACTCATTGCAATTTAATGTAATACACTCGTGCATATCTAAATGTGGCATAGCATACGCGAGTTACGTGATTCTAATAGAAACAATCACAAGAGGTTACATAGTGGAAATATACCTGATTGTTCCGTACACTGACGAGATCTGTAAATAGTGATTAAAGTAATTACTGACGCATACCATAACAATGTCCAGCTTTTCAATCTGACGGCATAGTAACGAGCGAAACTTATTTAGTGGCTATCTGTGACCATATTTGTGCTTATCTGTTATTAAACCATCGCAATTTTACCATTGACCCTTTGAACTAATGCTGGAATTAATTGACTCATGTAATCCCCACGTCTTTAAAATGCAATTCACCTCAATTGACCGATGTTGATTTGTACAAAGTCATCTCAGTGAGTACATCTGTCTCATTTATTGGTACCGCTAGGCAGCTTGATTTATGCCAATTTGAAGAGTGAGATAAGGTAGTCAAATTACAGGATACAGTACATTAAACTTCAGGAATGGTAGCTAATGCTTACACCTCGAGCGCCTCGTGATGCAGTTCATATCTGTCACTTTCCACTAGGTAAAAATGCTATAAATGTATGAAACAATCAGACATGAACACGATAAAGTATAAAAATATTTGCAAATACACTGGACTGGACATTTTATTTAATATTGTATATAACTATATAAGCACTGTATTCTGCAAATAAATTATTTTATTTGATAATATAGTCGTAACTGTTATCTTCTTTTGTTATAGGCGAGTCGGAGTCAACAGAAGTGTAGCGTCGCCCACCATGTTCCGACCGGAGTCGCCACTCGCTGACCATCGCAGCTTGTTGCCTCGTCGGCTCCTTCCGGTTAAAGCACAAATAGCACCAGCGGACAAAAGAAAGAATAGACGCTCCCTCGAGCTAAATCCTCCAAATGACCACGTTACATACGACTACCCGAAACTTCTCATATCAAAGACAACAGACTCCCTCAATACAGAATGTCCTCGCAAGCTAATTCACAAGCAGGACTCCGCTGATAGCTTAAAACGAGCACTTTTATCCAAAGATGACAACAAAAATAAAGAGGCAGACAAAAAAGGCCACATCACTAAAAATGATTCGAGTGAGAGTCTTAAAAAGGCGTTATTGTGTAGACAAGAGTCTAATGAAAGCGCGAAGAGAAGAGATTCTGATCCTAAAAAGGCCTCTAATCAAGATGTAAAAAGAGTTGGTTCGGAGGTGAAGAGAGGTAGCGATAAGAAAGGATTATTGGAGACTGATGCAGATGAACCTTGTAAAAGGATATATGAGAGGCGAACGGGTTGCACTCGACCCACATTACCTCCTGTTGCGGAAAAAGGGGTGGTATCTCCTAATTCTCCTAATGGTAGCCCGAGTACGCCTAGTGTAGCTGCCGTGGCTGAGGGTCTGGTGAGATGGGGCAGTGGTCTATTATCGCCTAAAGAGGAGCCGAGACTCAGAGCAGCCAGAAGTTGGTACGGCTATGGGACGCTACCAACAGACAGTGACAAGGTAAGTCTTGCTTTATTATGATTTTCCTTATATTATCTATGAGCCTAAAGGTTATTCTTAAACTAATTCATATATGTTAATTACATTAACGATCAGAAGAATATTTTGTTCCGCAATATATAACTATGTCCAATCGTGACCGAAAGCTATGAGTTTAAATATAGCATAAGGCATAGTAAAGTGACAGTGCGTACCCGGAATGACGGTAACTGGTTAAATTTGATCGTGATTAAGTGATTTTAAATTTATTGAATAAATTACATATTACTGGATCAAACTTCACTCGTTTAGACATTCCATTTGATTGGTGCTCTCAGACTAAAGTCGTATCCTATAGTACTTCCACGGGTTTAGTGCCATCTACAATCGCCTCCTATCGTTCGGTAAGCTGTAAAGGCCAGTTGCGGCCAAAAGTATTACAATAGTTCGAAAAAAAAAACGTTTTGACATCTTATATTGTAAACTTATCAAATTATTTATTATATAATAAATAATTCTAATATTAACTGAAGTGAAAGTTTGTGAAAGTCTTACATGGATGTTTACAGACAGGTCATATCCTAGGAACATTTAGCACAACACAAAATGATGTTTGATTTTAATTACCGCAGCAAAAGTAGCGGGATATGGCTAGTATCACTTAAAAGTACAATTTCACCCATATGAACGTTTACACTGCATATGTAAAAGATATTGTAAACAAACAAACGGTCGGCATACTTGAACATATATATGTGAATCACTGTTTTACTGTACAAAGTAAAAGGTGATCCTGTTATTTTTTCCGTTGCCAATTAGTAATTTTGAACGGTACATGTCTATAAACTAGTTTTATGAAGATATTTTCATGTATATCCGATTGACTTGCATACCGGTGCAGTGGTTTGCCACGCTCTCTCAACTTCCAGCGGTAAACGGTTGCTATCCTCGATTATTTTTTTAAAAATGTACTAATTCTTCTTATGGATTACATCTTTCTCACTCCCTAAGAAATCTCGCGTGAATATAGATGTTAATTTCTTTATTTATCGGTTAGTTTTAATTTCAAAATCCACATTATTTTTTAAATTTACTCCCGGGACACAAGTCCCTGGAACTGCTCGGAGTTTCCCTCTCTTCCACACTATGGACCCGCCATCCGCACGGTAGATTCATGGAGTGCTAAGAAATTCATCTCTTCTTTCGTTAATATTACATTTTTTGTTAGGTGATTATGAATTATATGATACATATATATATATTATATATATACCTGTACGTAATTAGAATTCAATGTTTTTACAGTAAGTTACCTGGACATACCTTTCAATTATTTCCAAATTATGTACCAGGAAAAATTCTTCTGAAGTTATACCGTGTCTCTGTAAACGATTACTAGGAGACGATCCTGGATGGCTTTACTTATTAGTTCAGAATACTACACTTATCATATATTAATATTACAAAAAAAGACTAAAATATAATCAATGGTAACATACCGGTTTAGTTTCTAGCTCGTTCAAGTGAAGCAGCAAGTAAGGAATAAAGAGTTAAAAATAATACCATATATGAATATAAACGAAAAATAGAATTCATATACAATATATTACAATATGATTGTATGACCGATATGTAGAGTTACACAGTTAGAGTTGGTACACACATTTGAATTTCAATACATGTTTTCAGCCTCTGAAGCCAACTGTACAAATAATCAGATAACAATAAATTGCGAAATTATTCGACATATGTTTTTGATGTTTCATGTCCCAAAATATAACTTTTAGGACAGATGTTTCATATTATTTGGGTTTTATCAAATGATTTCAGTACCTTTTCAATTTCACTACTTTTTTCTCTACAAATGAAATGTAATATTTAATAACACAGCGCCATCTAGACCCAAGTTAAGCTAGATAAAGCTTGTATTGTGGGTACTAGATAACTGATACAATTTTTTTTCGCAAATACATATTATACATAGAAAACACCCAGACCGATACAAACAATCATACACATGAATACAAATGTTTGTGCCGGGCGAGGAATAGAACCCGCGACAATCGGAAGTAAGGCGGTGTGCTTAAATACCTGAACACAGAGGCCGTCCATTATGATGTACTTTCCATATAACCTAAATCTACTATCTATATAAAAATAAATCTATACATGTTATCAGAACTGATCACTGTCTGTCCATAAAATTATTAATAATATAAAAAAATCTATTCTATTAATTATATTACATTACTAACTTTTTCCCGCGGCTTCGCTCGCGTTAATTTTTCCCCTTAGGGGTGGAATTTATCAAAAATCCTTTCTTAGGGGATGCCTACGTCATAGTAGCTTTATGCATGCAAAGTCTCAGCCCGTTCGCTTTAAAATTGACAAAGTTTCATATAAACTTTCATCCCCTATTTTATCCCTTTGGGAGTAGAATTAATCAAAATCCTTTCTTAGCGGATGCTTACGTCATAACATCTACCTGCATGCCAAATTTCAGCCCGATCCGTCCAGTGGTTTGAGCTTTTTTTTTGTGGATGATAATGGAATGGTACACCTGCCTACGCTAACGGTTTACGCTGGCGGGGCACCAGTGGAGGATGATAAAATGAGCATGAGGTCAGGTCAGTTAGCCCATCGTGACAAATTCACCAGGAATTGAACACGATGGTTTCCAGGGGGAACCGCGTGGAGGTCGACCTGACAATTACTAACAATCCCCTTCCCCCCTAAAGTGGTTTGGTCGTTGTTAGATCACTACGTCAGTCACCTTTGAATTATATGTATCGTATACAGATATTACTTACCCTTTTAATTTAAAAAAATGAAGTAAATCTGACCATAGACAATCTTACTACACATACATACAAGTTACTGTTCTATTCTCAACTACCCTACTGTAAATTTCTCCCAATCTTTGTTTTGCAGTCGTGTATAAAATATCAGTTGAGTTTCTAGCCAGTTCTTCTCAATTGAATCTGTATACTGGACGGTTGGGAAAAGTATGAATAGATAAAACTTGATGCACATAAACGGCTAAACTGTCCTACATGAATATATGATTTGATTTATTATGTATTACATTATTAAGTCCGCAATTATAGATCTTTTATATCTTTATTGTAAACACAGTAATCAATTTTTTACTTATAATGAGTGGATGTACGAGTAATTATAATATGAGTACATATTCGTTTTTCACGGCATTGTTGACCTCAAAACTAATATTAGAAGGGCAAATTGTAATATTTTTATTATATGTACATAATGTACAATAACTATTAGTCTCTGATGGCCTTTGTGGTTAATATCATGCATGATTCGACAAAGCATGAAATTCTGATAAAATTTAGTACAGCTTTCAGTTTCACGCCCATAATGTAACTTTATAATATTTTTAGTGGATGATAATGGAAGATAAATGTTCACGCGCCTGCACTAACGCAGGTGAGGTACTAGTAGAGAAAATCCACCAGGAATTGATCTGATTTGGTGCAATTGATCCAGAACTCCGACTGTTTACAGGGGAATCGTGTGTAGCTTTACCCGATATGGTAATTGCTTGCAATGACGCTATTAATTCCCAATAACTAACGGTTGTTTCTATTATTTATAATATTACCAAGGATAGATGACTCTGTGTAACAGTCCCAACCTATGAGTAATACCGATAGAGTATTATCTAAAAGCGAGTTTGTAACCGCGCTAATATAAACAAAATTCGCGACTACTCGTACCACGAAACAAAAACGTGCAACGGTTACGAGCCACGGTTCGTTGGCGTTCCATTCAGTCCATCTCCACGGAATGAGGAACAAACATGCGGAATACGGACACGGAATTCCATTTACAAAGTGGATCCCAACGTTTTTACAGTAAACTAGGAAACTTACGCACGCGTGACGTGACGTGACAGTGACATTAAACGAACGGTGCGCGGTCGGCGCAGACGCTCGAACGAGTCGCACATCGCGCTTGAACCCCTTTCGATCGTCAGTAACAAGTCCTTTCTGTTCTAAATATTTTTTGTGTGGTTACTCTGTGATTCTATACAATTTTTTGTGATTACTCTGTGATTCTATACAATTTTTGTGATTACTCTGTGATTCTATACAATTTTTTATGATTACTCTGTGAACAAGTGAAGATTACACTGTGCGTTTCGTATCGCCTGTACCAAGTTATCAGTTTACTGTCATATGACCTAGGATTATTTTCCTTATCAGTAATTGATTGGTAATTAAGTTATCACAATGCCGAACGAGGTTCGTCGTGCAAGGGTAAGGTTACTTAACCGTTTTCTAAGTACAGTTAGCCTTAAAAGTGCGTGACGTCATATTTGGACGCGAGAACATACGGTTTTATGTCATAACATGTAATTATGTAATTAAATGTAGTGGTCGCGGGTAGGTCCACGAATCTACCGAGTTCATGAATGGTCAATGACTTACAGTTGACATTCCAAAATGCACATAATTTAAGATTTGCTACATAAACTACATATAGAGCAGAATTGGTTTTGGTTGGTGAATTATAGCCTATATGTTAATCTGATGTATAACCTAATTACTGCTAAAAAGATGAGCTATATTACTGTAAACAATACTGTGTGTAAAGTTTCATCAAAATCCATTCAGTAGGTTCCGAGTGAAAGTGTAACAAACATCCATACTTACAAACTTTGGCATTTATTTAATATTAGTAAGATTTGCTTCACGTATTTAATATATAGAGGATCTAGGTTATTGGATTAAGAATTAGAGGCTCCGTATACAGTCGGAGCTGAAGCGGGCACATCTGGCACCAACAATGCCAACCTACTGTAATCTTACGTGATCCATTGTATTAACTTTCTCCTATCTACCGTACATGTAATGCTGACTGGCGCTACATGATAAATTGATTGTTTGAATTGAATGTTGCACAAAATGGTTTACGACTGCAACTGCGTTTGTGTAATCGGGACGTATCACATAGTATAAAACAAAGTCGCTGTCGCTGTCGGTCCGTTCCTATGTATGCTTAAATCTTTAAAACTACGGAAGGTTTATGTATATATATAATACATGTACACCCGTGCGAAGCCGGGGCGAGTAGCTAGTCTAATATATGAAATTCTCGTGTCAGAGGTTTCGTGTTTATATTCCTCTGAAACAGCTCGACCGATTAGATGAAATTTTGCATGTATATCCAGTAGGTCTGACAATAGGTTTATAGTTTATAGGCTCACACCAAAAATTTTTTTTTTCATATTTTCGACATTATTATTATTATTATTAATTTTCCAAAGTTTATAATTTTTGAGTCAGTTTATTACAAAGTAAAATTAATATTGCAAAATAATAACATGAATTTGAACTAAAAACCAGTTTTTTATGATTTGATTTGAAATGAATGATTATACTTAGAAGGATCTGCTTAGTAAACTTTGAATAAAAAATCGGTTGATTGGGTTAACCGATTTTTTACCGACTTTAAAATCGATAGGTTTTCTTTGATGATTCATACGTGTGAGTCACAATTGGTCTGCCGGACTCTATCATCGTGATAGATAAGTTATCTTATCATTACATTGTTTATATAAAACGGCCTTGTGTTGTAATAATATAATTAGATGTTATTTCAAAGAAAATATAACTATTTCTAATCTATTTACTGATGAAATTTATATGCTTCCTGAGCAGATTTCGTATGTCTGGCTGTTTTTTTTTATGGATAAAAATGGAATGGTGCACCCGCATGCGCTAACGGTTTACGCTGGTGGGGCACCAGTGGAGGATGATAAGATGAGCATGAGGTCAGGTCAGTTAGCTCATCTTGACAAATTCACCAGGAATTTATTACGATGGTTTTCAGGGGGAACCGCATGGAGGTCAAACATGGTACATTGCTAGCAGTAAGATCATCAGTTCACATTACTAACAATCCCATTTCTCCCTATATCTGGCTGTAATTTTAAGCATATTATGTACTAGCTTACACACCTCTTTGTGTATCTTCCTAATATTATAAACGTGAAAGTTTGTATGTATAGATAGATGAATGTTTGTTAATCTTTCACTCAAAAACTACTGAACAGATTTCGAAGAAACTTTACAATAATGTAGCTTATACATCAGAATATGACAGGCTATGGTTTAAAAAGATATTATGTAAATTGTGCGAAATATATATATATAATATATAATGATTAATGTTATGTAAGTATTCGCAGACGAAGTTGCGAGGGTCAGCTAGTTTTAACATAATGTATATTTATTCATTAGTTTAATTCAGATATCCATCTGTATTATGTTAGTAAGCACCTTCTAAACTATGTTTGTAAATTACAATGTACATATATCCTTATAATTCTAGTTCATATATCTATGGCCACGTCGAGAAGCACTAACCTATGATTCTCTCTCTCTCCTCCTGGCTATATATCCCACATGGTGGTGGGGTCAGCTTTCCTTATTTTTGTCCGCCATTTAATCCTGTCCCGGATATCGTCTTCAGAAACCTCACACTCTATTATGTCCCTAGCAACAACATCTTCTCATCCCTTCCTTGGTCTGCCTCTGCCCCTTCGACAAGTATCAGAAAGCTGCAGTCCCAGGTTTCCGACGTAATCAGGCGGCTTTCTCTTCACGTGTCCATACCATCGCAGCCTACTTTCCTGCATTTTTCAGCAATGTCGCGAACAGCCAGACTTGTACGTACTCGTTACGGATTTTATCGAGCCTGGTTATACCGCACATCCACCTCAGCATCTTCATTTCAGCAACTTGGATGGCATGCACTAACCTATGATTATTTTTTAATACTATAAGTACAATGGCTTTAATTGTACTTTCAAACAGTGAAATAATTTTTCAAATCTATTCATTGATTCAGTATTTTCTATATATATATAGGTACAGGCTCTGTTTAGTTTGAAAATCTATAGCGCTGTGAGTTCAGGTCAAAAAAATATTCAATAACACACTAACTCAAAATGATTTACTGACATTACAACCTTTTGGCCTCTTGTTTACGTTATCACTGTTATTTTATTACTAATATAATATAAAGTTATTTTTATCACTACCCCTACCGCCCAAATCAGCTAGTTACAATTAAAACTTCCAAGCAACTCAACTTGTACATTTTTGGTATATTTTATCAAATTGCATGTTATTTTGCGGAAGCACATATCATTACTAAAGGATTTATATTATTTTGTTCAATTCCGCTATCATTAGCATGTGTGTGTGAGATCACAAATATACAGTGCGGAAACTTGACCATCGCAACTGGAAGCGCTACAACCTTCTCTGTTGGTGAACAAATTCCGACTTTTATTGAGCCTGCACGCATATTGCGACACGCCTCTGAACGAGGTATCATTAGGCATTAGATAGAGTTCGGAAGTAGCTTCGAATCTTGGTGTTGACTGTTCGGCGGCCAAACTGCGATTCTGTTATTTATTGAAATTGACTATCAGCTTCAATCAATCTGTGCTAAACAAATTCCGACTTTTATTGAGTCTGCATGCATATTGCGACACGTGTTTCGCCTCTGAACGAGGCATCATTAGGTATTAAATAGAGTTCGGAAGTAGCTTCGAAGTCTGGTGTTGACTGTTCAGCGGCCAAACTGCGATTCTGCTATTGATTGAAACTGACTATCAGCTTCAATCAGTACTGCTATATATTCTACTATGCTGTTTGCCATCTTTCCACACATGTTAATGTCACGGCGCTGATATTCTCTCCAAGGCAGAAAAGTTACGTCACAGATGACTGCGTTTAGTATTAAAAAATGTTTACTCAGATGTGTTTACAAATTTAAAACTATTTGAGATATAAATACAAAACAGAAATTTTACAAACACACCCACGCTATCCAATACACAGTTGGAAGGTCATGTTGTTTATTTCATTGTTTAGTTATTACAAATGGTCACGATTAAATTTCGACAGGACTTTTGTCTAGTACCGTGACCTAGTGTTTAATACTTAGATTTACGCTGGAAGGTCGCGTGATCTAATCTAAGACTTTATGCAGTTATATTCTGGCTGTCTCGCTATAAGAATCTTTTAAAAAGTATTATTTATTAAAAACACACACATCTTTCTGTGTTTCATTGTTCTAGGTTGACTGGACAGATCTTTTTTTATAGATAAGTCGTCCTTTGTTAACAATATTTATATTATCTATGTCAATACTGTATTTACTTTAAAAATACATAATTGAAATAGAGAATAAAGAATATATATCTATAAAACGATTGCGAAAAGACAAATGAAATCGATTAAGTCGTTATCAAATTCTGACATGACAATGGGAAATAGGAATTCAATTTTATAAGTACGTGCGTGAAATGTTATCATTACGCTTTAAATATATTATTAGACCGTTCACATACGGCCAATAGATAATACCAAGAACTATAGTTAAACTAAAAATCGAATAAATTATCTGTGGTATCTATTTTTAGAAGCGTGTCATGTCTTGCGATCGCGTGATTCTTTTTTATAATCGATATAAGTTGATTTTTTTTCTTATTAATTCTGCCAAAACATGTATGTCATTCATATTGTATTGAAAATATAATGAGGTATATTTATTACATAAACATTTTGAATAGTACCTACTTCTTATTAATATGCGTGCACCGCGTGTGAATTTTTGAACTTACGTAGTAATTACATCTGGTCTATGACTCTTCAGTGGATTTTGAAATTCGAACTACATCGCGTCGGCGCTTGTACAGCTAGATTTAAATTTCGAACCGATTATGAAATAGTCCGTATTGCTATTTCGTTCCTCTTTCCGAGTTTGGCATGTGTACAACAAAGATAGATAGTCTCTAAATTTGCATAGTAATTAAATATTGTATATGATTCTTCAGCGAGTTAATTTGAAATTTAAAACATATTAGAATAATAACTTTTGCACAGACTGGTTGCTGTCATTCGCGCCATAACTTCGTTTAAATTTCGAATTGATTCATATGTAGTCCCTATTGGTGTTCCTTCCTCTTTCTAGTTTGTTACGTGAATAACGATATAGATAACCTGTGCACTTTCGTATAAGGTATATCTTGTCTATAGCTCTTGTGACGTAGAATTTCATAGCTGTGTCAGTCGCTGATTCTCGCAGCATCGATAAAATAGTTACAACTTGTTAAAATAGTATTAGTTAACTTTCAAACTGGCTTTGAGTGAGTTCCTTTCAAGTTTCTCACATATTACTCAAGATTTTATATATTTTTATTTTTACCTACTCCTTTAGAGTCCCTAAGGGAGTAAGAAATTTAGTCTTAAAATATACTGAAATCTAGACCACCTGACACGATATTCAAATTAGGTGAAAATCAAGCAACATTTATAATTTTATACCACTTTTAAAAATACTACACGTGTAACGCTGTATCTACCTTGGAAATTATATTGTTTATCGTTACTGAGATAGAATGCCGCCACTTGGCTCTGGATCTTATAAAAGTATGCCAAATCCTACAGACTCTACATCTCCACTGACCGAGATTAATTGGGATAAAGGTCAATGAGTTCACAATAAATACAGATAAGTGTGTTTACTTTCAGAAAAAAACAGATCACGTACTAATAACATGAGGCCAACACGGGGCAAACTGATGTTTGCAAAAAAGAATCATCAATCTTCCGTGACATTGTACTTCACTAGTATTAAGCGCGTAAAAAATTGTAGTAAATAATTGTACATTAAATTTATGTCCCTAAAAACCAGTAAATTGCACTCACATTCTATAACAATATAATACTTGTGTGAACATATATTAATTAGTATATATCTCTCGTTTAGTATACGTAATTAAACGGGTCTTAACACGAAAAATTTAAGGTAATATTATTAATATATTAGTTGATTAAAATTACATCTTTAAAAGATAATAAATTAAATTTATACTAGAATAGTAAATTTTTGCTTCAAAACAAAAATAAAACACATTGGCTTGAAATAACAAGTTTGGTTACTTCCACATAGAAAAAAACAGTTTACCTACTGACAACTGGGGCCAACAAGGGGATAAACTGCACTCGCTGTATAATTATATTGTGGAATGAACTATCTGCCGAGATTTTTTCGCGAGATTACAGCATGGAGTTTTTCAAGAAGGGTATATTAAGGTTTCTTAAGGGTCGGCAACGCATACGTGACACCCCTGGTGTTACATAAACAAGGATGGGCTGTATGATTGTTTGCCACTGTGTTAGTATAAGAACAGCGGTTGGTGAGTGGTAACCGTAACGTAAAGATAGTAACCAGATCAATGATTTTATTATATATATGGAATAGACAATTTTATTCATAAACAATCAGCTGTCAGTTTTTTTTAAAATATCACTCTTGTCACTTTCTATATGAAGTTGACATGAGAAATTATGGACGATATCTTTAATGATCATTTCAATAATTATACTTGCCATTAAAAAAGTTAAACAACTTCTTTGTTCGTCTTCGTTAACGTTCTTGAAAAACTCTATTCTGTATGTAGTTCTTCGAGTCGTTAGTCTTTGCCTTTTAAAAAACAATTACAGGGCCTAAAGAGAACCAAAAGTGCACCTGTAAACGTCATGTTAGTCTTATTTAAGGCATATGTATAGTAATAAATGTCTATAAATGGATTAAATTGCCACATTTATAGCAAGTAGGCGAGTAATACAATCTACTATTACTAAATGCAAGTAAAAACTAACCTCGCCTTTGATAATAAAATACAGTAATATGATTCCCTAACGTGACACATTCAAGGTCTACGGCGGAAATAACACGAAATTGGATCACGTAAGCGGCAGGCAAACGAAATTTACTACAACAAAAAAAAGTTTGGTGGTACATAATATTTTTTACAACCCTCCATACATACAGATTGTTTTTGAAGGTATGCCTTTAATTGAGCGTAAATTGAAGATTTTACATGAAAATCGACTTTATCATTGACAAAATTTGGAGAGTCGAATATTGGAGTACAGTAAGACTCTGCTTATCGCGGAGATACGTTCCAATAAGTTCCAGCACTAAATGAAACATCGTTAAACGGGGCAGCGTTTTCCTCGGAATCATTACTATCAATATTTTTGTTTTCTTGCTCAGTTAATTCCCTGAGCTCATTATTAGACTAGCTGCTGTTTCTTGAACTATTTCCTCGACGTCTTTCCGTTATGTTCTGAATCTTCGGGTTGAAATAAAGGAGCGCTAGACCGAAACAGCGTTAGGCGGGGTCTTGCTATATATCCTTTCGATAAAAAAGGAAATAATATTAAAATATTATAAAATATCGTGTACTGTAATCATTAAAAATTTTTCAATATTATGCACAAAATGTATTTTAAAAACTAGTTGAGTTATACTTGAAATAGAGACATATTTATAATTTAGATCACAATTAAGTATTTTTATATACATAGTATAAAACAAAGTCACCGCCGCTGTTTGTTGGCTTATATCTTTCAATTATGCAACGGATTTTAATTCAGAAGTAGATAGAATGATTCAAGAAGGTTTATATGTATAATACATGCGTGTATAGTATAGACCTGCCGAGAAATTCAAAAATTTGTAATGCATCCGTACAAACCCGGGAAGAGTCGCTAGTAATTGATAAAGAAATTTCTGTCATTGTCAGTTTTAATTACTGAGGTTTCTAAGGACTGTATTTTTAATATATTTTAATTTTAATTACAAGAGAAACTACGGTCGCTGAAGGTAAAGACATATATTTCAAAAGTGACAAATAATAGAACAATAGAAAATGGATTTTAAATATATATAAAAAATAGAATAAAAGTCTAAGAAGGTGCGTCGTGCACAGTCAGTCATTTATGAGTTATTTCATATATTTTAGTCTACAATAGTCAAATACTACCCATTGCATTTGATTGTAATTATAGGATTATCTCATTTACACAAATCGAATCTACTAACCACGTTGCTCTATTTTATTCTATTCTATTGTTAATCCGATTTACACACACCATAATAGATTCATTTATAAAACCCACTAGCTGGAATAGATGTTTCGTAAGAAATTATCATAGTTTCATACTTATAAGAAGTTTATCTCCCTCCGATCCTGGTCCTATTCAAACGGTGATCGAAACAATGGCGGCCTCAATCGAGGTTCGAACTCCTGACGTTGTGCCGAGAAATTCGTATCCATCAGGCAGGCGTTGGCGTTTAGCTAAGTTCTTATGCAGGTTACGATTGCCATCTGCATTCGCTCTTAGTTTTACCCTTTAAAGACATTGCATTATAAAAGTAATAAGAATAAACAAATAAATTTATTAAACCACAACATATCTATTTCGGTATGAGGATAGAAGTGGGTTAGGGGTAGATATGGTGTGTTGTTCGAGATTGACACTAGGATTTTTAGCCTCCCACGGCGGGCGGATCTCCATGATTTTTCTCTAAGAGAAAAAAAAGGTAGTGTAGAACATAAAAATTCGAACAGGGATTACCTGGCAATATTGAATAAGGTTAAATATACACACACACCTTGATCTCTCTGAATAACAATAGATTAAAAAAATATATTTAATCTCTTAGGAATGTTGTAAATGAAGTTTTAAGCTCTTCTCGCCTTCTTCCCTCTTCTCTATGGGGGTGACGCAGCTGGTATCGAGTCATAACGCGAGTTTCAAGGCGTATGT
Source organism: Achroia grisella (assembly GCF_030625045.1). NCBI lineage: Eukaryota > Metazoa > Arthropoda > Insecta > Lepidoptera > Pyralidae > Achroia > Achroia grisella. The sequence goes on from NW_026712699.1 coordinate 188,067, forward strand.
GTCCCGAGTCCCCAACGTGCTGACTACCTTCACGAAAGAGGACTACTGGCCGAAAGGTGGTGGTGTATCAGAGCTACCATAGCAGATTGCCGTCATCAGTACCGTGACTACACAGACAATTTATATTTATATTTAACAACATCATTCATATGTATATTAGTCTGTAATTTATTTATATATAAACTAGCTTTTGCTCGCGGCTTCGCTCGCGTTAATTTATCCCTTTAGGGGTGGAATTTATCAAAATCATTTCTTAGGGGATGCCTACGTCATAGTAGCTTTATGCATGCAAAATCTCAGCCCGATCGGTTTAAAATTGACAAAGTTTTATCCCCTATTTTATCCCCTTGGGGGTAGGATTAATCAAAATCCTTTTTAAGCGGATTCCTACGTCATAACGTTTACCTGCATGTCAAATTTCAGCCCGATCCGTCCAGTGGTTTGGGCTGTGCGTTGATAGATACTATGTCAGTCACCTTTGAGTTATATATATTTAAGATTAATAAATAGAATAAAATGAAATTTTCTAGCTTATTGCAAGATATTAATTTTCACGATACTATTGCTGAATTTCGAAATGTTTCGAAACTTCTGTTACACTTTTCATTACCGTTTTCAACACGCAACTACCGTTATATGTTACATACAATGGCTCCAATACAATATGTCAGACAGATATCTCGTATGACAAACAATACTCAGTAAAAGTCTGCACGACTTTGATATATTATGATATATCGTTATTTAACTGTCCTGTTATTCTGGTTACACAAAGAGACCGAACGTTCGCATTATATAACGGGATATCTGCCGTGATTACACTTTTTATGAGCACCAAATATATCGAGGTTGTTACAAACATCCTGATCACAGGTAGACACGTAAGATAATTATAATTATCGCGATACACGTATGTAATTTATACAATTACATAGTAGGTATAAAATAAAGTCGCTGTCGCTGTCTGCCCCTATGTATGCTTAAATCTTTAAAACTACGCAATGGATTTTGAAGCTATTTTTTTTAATATATAGAGTGATTCAAGAGGAAGGTTTATGTGTATATAATACATGTACACCCATGCGAAACCGAGGCGAGTAGCTAGTTATGATATATACATCGACCCGATCCGGCTTCGCATACATGTATTACAAATTTGTATTTCTCAGATTGTTCCATACTATAACACTTTTGAATCACTCTATCTATTGCTGCATTAAAACGCGTTGCGTAATTTAAAAGATATAAGCGAATAGATAGCGGCAGCGACTATGTTTTTATATAGTACTAGGTAAAGGTAATAGTAAAAATATATTGAATTTGACATTAGCTGGAAGACATTTCTATTTAGCAATAAGGCCGCCCTTTGTTATCTCTTTATGTTGTTCATTGTAATGATATTTTTTGTATCTTTTTATACATAATCTAAATATATATAATTTAAAGATGACTGACGTAGTGATCTACTTATCAACGCACAGCCCAAACCACTGGACGGATCGGGCTGAAATTTGGCATGCAGGTAGATGTTATGACGTAAGCATCCAGTAAGAAAGGATTTTGATTAATTTTACTCCCAAAGTGATAAAATAAGGGATGAAAGTTTATTTGAAACTTTGTCAATTTTAAACCGATCGGGCTGAGACTTTGCTTGCATAAAGCTACTATGACGTAGGCATCCCTTAACAAAGGATTTTGATAAATTCCACCCCTAAGGAAATAAATTAACGCGAGCGAAGCCGCGGGCAAAAGCTAGTAGTTTATATAACTGAATAATTGTTTCTGTGTAAGAAACTATAAATTCAGTTTTAATTTGTTCAAAAATGTATTTTCTTGTAAGGCATCTATATCTAAATTAGCTTGCCTCTATTTTGTAGTCCAGTACTTTTCAGCCGCAAGGCTTGAAACGCGCGCACCTGATATCGACCGTTCCCGCGGGAATTTCAGGAAATCCTGTCTGAGTCACCCACGTCATGTAAGTAATCTATATTCAAATTCCCAAGTCCTATGGCTGGACGTTCTGAGGTCAGTGAGGATAAGTCTTTATATAACAACTAGTTGATCCCCGGGATTTCGTCTCCTTTTTTTTGAGATAAAAGGTAGCGTGTTTCGGTTTTTAAGATACAATCTATTTTTAAGACAAATTGAAGTAAAATATGTTCAAACATTTTGTGATAATAGTCAGACAAACATACACTTGCGCTTTTAATTGACTTTAAAAAAAGGAGGAGGTTGCATTTTAGATCGCTATGAGTGTTTTTTTTTTAATATGTATATTAAAAAAAAAACATGTAATTTGTGGATCAAATTAAAAATATTTTATTTGGTTAGTAGGGTATCCTCTCAAGGTGGTACAGTAGTCACCAAATCAGGATATGATAAAATGATGACAGCTGCCTGAAGAACAGCACTGTATAGGTATAGATAACACTAATTTCAGACAGCTCTCATTACTTATGAAAAACAACAGACATGCGAGCTTATATAATTCGCACTTCAATACATAATACTAGCCGTGCCCACGACTTCGTCTGCGTCGAATAGTGACATTGACCAAATAAAAAAAATCTAACTTTAAAAAATAAAGAATTTCCATACTAAGTTCTATCCCCTATTTTATTTTATACCCTTAAGAGTAAATTTTTAACAAACTGCGAATGTCATATTTGTTTATTTTTAATCAATAGCCTAAAATATAAGTTTAAAGCTTCTAGCTTTAAAAATTACCATATTTCCATACAACAATTCTTCTCCCCCATACTACTCATTTTTCTTATTAAAAAGTAGTCTATGTCCTTTCTCGGGGTCTAGACTATCTCTGTATCAAATATCATTTAAATCGATTCAATAGTTAGGCGTGAAAATGCGACAGACAGACAGAGTTACTATCGCAGTTATAGTAAAATAAGGATTTAGTGTGTGACTACTTGTTGGTAAACAAACGATGAATCACATTAATCGATTAATTTGTAATCGTACTTAAATCTAATCAAAATATCTTTATTCGTGTGGGTCTGTTACAAATACTTATGATAATGTAAACCGACAATAATGGTACCGACAGCTTGGAATGTAGATTGTCGAGAACTGACAAGACACTCAGTTTTGTTATTATTATTCTTTCTATATACATATATACGATAGCCCCGGTGGTATAGCGGTTAAGCACCGCCTTAATTCCGATGGTCGCGGGTTCGATTCCTCGCACGGCACAATCATTTGTATTCATGAGTATGATTGTTTGTTTGGGTGTTTTCTATATATGTATTTACGAAAAAAAGAATAAATATCAGTTGTTTAGTACCTATAACACAATCTCGTGTTCTAACCGCTAGACCACAGCGACCTTTTTTTTTTGTTTTTTTTTTCTTACTTTTATTTGGTCTACTCTAATGCTGTTGTCCGCAGCTGGCCTTTACAGCTTCACCGGACGATAGGGGGCGAATACAGATGGCACTCCAAACCCGCGGAAGGACTTATGGAGCGGCTGAAGGCCAGCTCCTGCCTGACGGATACGACTTTAGTCCGAGGGCACCACTAGGGGTTCGAACCTCGGCTCAGGCCGTCGTAATTTCGATCCCCGTTTGAATTGGACGGGGGATCGATCAGAAGGACGCCCGGGGGCGCCGGTGTGGAGCGCCCGGTTCCCCCGCTACCGTCAATAATAACGACAATAAATTTTGCAAAAATGTGAAAAATCTTACTGAGAAGATGCACGGGTCCTATTTTACAAAATGTGAAAGCATCACTATCTGTCTATTTGTACGTAACAGTTTTTAATTAAAATTTACGTAAAGACAGATTGTACCATCAAAAACAGACTAGACAGACAGGCTATACTAGTTTTCTAAAAAAAATGTTTCATCCATATTTTCTAAATCCAAATACAATCCTATTATGCAATCAAAAGAAAGTTTATCTAAAAATCCATGTATATACTATATACATATACATATACCTGGCTGGGGATTCCAATGTTATCATATTTATTACACGTAATCCTAATCCGTAGGTATTACGTGATGTATTATGTACTATATGAATAATACATACATAATATCGGTCTGTATATGCATTTATTAATGAAAACGATCATAAACTTTGTGCGTAAGCAATAATTTATATAATTAAGTAGTTATTTATATATATATGTTTTAATAATCAGTCATGTGTTAATTATAACGTTATTGAATTATATTGTTAACTAGCTACTCGCCACGGGTTTGCACGGGTGTACATGTATGTATTATATATATAAACCTTCCTCTAGAATCACTCTATCTATTAAAAAAGACCGCTTCAAAATCCGTTGCGTAGTTTTAAAGATTTAAGCATACATAGGGACGGACAGATAGCGACAGCGACTTTACTATATAATGATGTTACAGTATTTGTTAAACAATTTCAATATTTTAGTACAGTTGTTTAGGCGTATTTCACAAATGTAGGGTATATTAAGGTTTTTTATGGGTCGGCATTATAAATCGTTGTAGTTTAATTTTATTTATGTATAGGTAAAACAAAAAAGATCGCCATCTAGTCCCCAGTTAAGCTGAGCTTGTTATGGGTACTAGACTACTAATATAAATACATGGATACTTTTTTTTGTAAATACATACATAGAAAACAACCAGAGCGATACAAACAATCATACTAATGAATACAAATATTTGTACCGTGCCAGGAATCGAAGCCGCGACCATCGGACGTAAAACGATGTGCTAAACCACTAGACCACCGAGCTAGTGTTTATTATTAGTATATATTAATTTATCTTTTCTACGTGGTTTGTAACAAAAAAAACTATCAGCTGTTTATTACAAGTTCGTTTAATTAAGAATTAAATGACGCAGTAGCAAAGGTTATATTTTATTTATAAATAGATGTATCGCGCTATCGCATTATTTGTAATATTGTATTAAGAATACATGATGTGTTTTATTACCTGCTTATCCCGCTAATAATTATTATCATGTATTATTAACATTATTATATTTGACAGATAATGGGAATGACATAACATACGCATTCCATCGTTAAATGCTTATAGCCCCTTGTTTATTTACGCCAAAAACCTACTAAATCACACAGATTGATTTCGCGTTATAGGAAAACGTGTTGTAGGAGTATTCCTGTATAACGCGTTTTACGACCCCATATGACGCGTTACGTATAAATATTTCAATTTTAAATTAAGGGGATTTTTAAATGGAATATTAAGAATAAACTGTATTAAGAACTAAATATGTACGTTCTATTATGAATCTAAACTAAACTATGAACAATCTAAGTAAAAATTATGCATATGAACTAAAAAACTAATCACGAACTGGGGGAATGCCCGTTTTTACGGGGGATTGTCATCTGCGAAATATGAAAGTATGTGTTATAAGAGGTTATAGGGTGTTATAGGGGTGGTTACTGTAATATACAAACAACTGAATTATTACGCTTACGCCCCAAGTACAATTGTACTTAGGGAGTAAGGCTTAACAGAGTAACGGCTATTACGTTACCCCCTGATTGTAGAGTGTGTCATTGAAAATCAGCTTTTGGCCATTATAAACTAGACGCAGAGTATTTTACTAAATCATTATTTATAATATTACATTTATAACATTAATGTCTGCTCTGTAGAATATGAGCCAAATAAATATATTTTTCTTTCTTTCTTTCATTACGTACATTGCCATTCTATATATATATGGGGATTAGATTATTATAAAAAATATAATATTTGTCTATAATCTGTAGGTATAGTGATCAAATCGTTCGAAGACGTCGTTAAATTAGTCATTATCCGACAGATTGGGCCGATAAATCTTGCTATAGGTGGATCTAAATAGCGATTTTGTACAAAGCTCTCTCATTAGTACTACTGATATAGTTCTAACTGTGGTTATTAACCCTATTGTATGATGATACCGAAATGAAGATGAAATCTTATAAATTTGGTTCTTTGGAGTGGACAAGTGATTTTCGGTAGTATCTAAATTCTTTACACACCCTCTCTCATACAGACACACAAATTCATTTCATTACACATAGAGATTTCACGCAGTCACACAGCACTAACTATAATATATACCACTTCTAGCAACAAATTGTAAAAGTTGACCTCACAAAAACATTTATTAATACTTTTTAAGATGATTGTTTACATAGCACAGTAAGTCCTCGGAGAGAGCCTGGAAATCTGTAGTACAGGTTCAGACTCCAGACTCTCACAAGGTTATAACTTGTAAGTTTAAATATATATTTTTGTTTTTTGTTTAATATTGTAAGTTTCATTTACTGCCCACAGAGTAAATAAATATTATTATTATACTAGCTGTCCCGGCAAACGTTGTTTTGCCATATAAATTAATAACGTTATAAAAAAAATAGGTTGATGATAGAAGGGTGAAAATTTAGGATTGTATGTATTTTTGTATGTTATATCATAAAAAAATAGAAACTAAAAATTTTGTCTAAAAATAATAAAAATTTAGGGGGATGAAAAATAGATGTTGGCCGATTCTCAGACCTACTCAATACGCTCACAAAATTTAATGAGAATCGGTCAAACAGTTTCGGAGGAGTATGGGAACGAAAACTGACACGAGAATTTTATATATAAGATTATTACAACTTACCATTTGGTACATTGCTAGCAATGGAGTAATTAGTTCACATTACCAACAATCCCCTACCCCTATTCTTCAGGGTGAATCAATAGCATGTTTGTAAGTAACAAAAAAATCTTCTGATATCGGTACAAAAACATCTAAAAGCAAACATGAGTGGCGTCATACAGCAAGATGCGTGCGTTAACATTACCCTCGCTGTCATTTCCATGCTCATTACATACTCCCTGTTCATTACAGCCTAAATGAGCTGATTGTAACCAAGGTAATGGTTCTCGGTTTATTACATTTCTGCGGAGTAATTACTGAACGAAAATTAATTTGAAACAAGGATGAAGATGAAAGGCGCACGAGCAAGGTCGTGTACATGAAATGCAACTAGTAGGCATGAAATTTTTTATTTATTTATATTTGAACAGACTGTACAAATATTACTGGAACGTGATGATATTCACAGAAGTTTAAAACTGTATTGCGACTATCGACGATATCCTCCGATTTTATATGATCCCTAAAATATATTTATTACGCTGATGTATATATATGTTATGACGTTAAAATTGAGAGACGAACTTCTTCCATGAATGGATCCTGCGGATGCTGGGTACATCGTGTGGCAGAAAGGGAAACTGCGAATAGTTCCCGGGACTTGTGATTCAGGTGTAGGTTGAAAGGGACCCTTTGCTGTTGTATATATGTACGTACTCACCTTCACCGCTCGATTTTCTCTCCTTGCCCAGCCAAATCTGGCAGCAGCCCGCTAATGCAGATTTAGATACATGTTCTAGTACAGAACTTACGGTAGTTCTTATCTAAATATCATAATAATTATTTACTATTTTTATTTTAATATAATGGTAAAAAATCTGACGGATTACCTGATGAAAAGAATAGCCCCGGCCTGTACACGTGAACAGCACCAAGGATATGATGTCTTTATTCGACGCTAGCATTCCCCATATATGTTACAATATCTGAGGGCTAGTTTCAAACTTGTAATGTGTATTTTCACTGCTATATTTCATTCTTGAAATACTTAACTAACCTACAAATCAAGTAGCTTGGCAGCAGAAATGGATGTACTGTACCCACGCAGGTGAATTTTTGCAAACACTACGTCTTTTTTTATGTAATTGTAATAACGAACAAGCTTGACGGCCCGGTTGGTGATAAGTGGTAACGTTCTACTATATACATAGCTACATAAACAGGACTATGGACATCAACGATGGACTCTTAATTTCATTCCATTTATCCTGTAATTTGTCCCTTCGAGCACTTACAACAGCCTTCAAAACAAGTTCCTTCTCCTTTGAAATAAGAAAGGTACCTACATTGACGCAGAAAAATGATTATTGTAATTGTATACTATATTTATTTATGAAAATAATTTCCTAACTCACGTTTTCGCCCAAAATGTTGGTAACAAGATTACAAACTTCAAGACAGGAGCGCGGCACGTGACCTCTGTAATATTGGGTAGGTTTCCTCGTAAAACTGATGTATGTTTTCAATACTGAACAATAATAGTCTACCTGTTTGTAGCGTTTCTTCACATATTTCTATATATCATATAGTGTTCTATACACTAGGTGTATCCCGTGAATTCTTCTGTGTTTTTTAAAAGATAAAAGATTATGTCCATCATCGTGATATAGTCTATATATCAATGTAGCTAAATTTCATTAAAATGCGTTTAGTCGTAAAAAGGTACCAAACACTGGCAGACATATTTAATCAATCTAATAGAATCCAATGATTGTTTTGTTTAAGTACAGTTATTTTTATTTTGGGAAATGCGTAAGGTTTTAAACGAACTGCAAGTCTTTCCTGATTCTGTTATTTTATGTTATGCAACACTAGGTATTTCTCGTGACTTCTTTAAAGACAAAAGCCCATGTCCTTTCTCGTGATATAGTAAAATTAGCAAAATAGCTAAATTACTAATAGCTTCATTAAGATCCGTTTAATCATGAAAAGGTACCAAACATACAGGCAGAGATTTCTAATAGAACCCAATTATTGTTTTGCGTAAGATTAGTTGTTTTATGTTCATTTTACGGGAATTGCCTAAGGTTAAAACTAACTGCAAGAGTCAGTCCTAAATCTGCCAGATAGAGTATTCAAATCATCACTATCACTACATAGTATAAAACAAAGTCGCTGTACTGTCCATCCCTATGGATGTTTAAATCTTTAAAACTACGCAACGGATTATGAAGCGGTTTTTTTTTAATAGATTCAAGAGGAAGGTTTATATGTATAATACATGTACACCGACACCAGGGGGAAAGGGCATTGTTAGTAATGTGGACTGAACAATGTACTATGTCAGGTTGACCTACACGCGGTCCCCTCTGGAAACCATCGTGATAAATTCCCGGTGAACTTATCACGATGGGCTAACTGACCTGACTTCATGTTCATCATGTCATCCTCCACTGGTGTCCCACCAGCGTATACCGTTAGCGCAGGCGTGTGCATCATTCCATTATCATCCACTAAAAAAAAAATACATGTACACCCGTGCGAAGCCGGGGCGAGTAGCTAGTGTATTATAAAATTAAAATGCTTGTAAATGATAGTAATGTTTTTGTAGAAAAATAATTTAAAATAGATAGTGTTGACAATATTATCTAATTGCACAAGGATACGAGTTTGTAGAGTGCGTAATGGTTTGTATATTGATTGTCGCATGGATCTTTCTTGTTAACGTGTATTTACAAAGTTTAAAAAATTATAATTATTTAACTAGCTGTACCGCGTGGAATTTAACAAAAAAGTTAATTAGAGTTTTTCTAAAATAAAAGTAGCCTAAATTACACCTTATTACATCAGCTAACTGCCAATAAAAGTCCCGTCAAAATCGGTCCAGGCATTTCAGAGATCCGGAACAAAATATAGACAAAAAAATTGAAAAAATGTTATTTTGGTGTATGTACCGTATTATTCATATGCATGTAGTAAAAAATGGTTATTTCAATATTACAAACAGACACTCCAATTTTATTTATATGTATAGATAAACACCCACAACTCCGACAACCAGGTACATAGTCACACGGTCAAATTAGTTATAGTATTTAAAAATATTTCTCTTGTGTTTTCCGTCATGCGTGATGTGATAAGGTCATTATAAGGTTTCCGTAAACATTACATAAATACGATTTAATCTTCTGCCAAGATTTTTACACTTCTCACGTTTGCGAGATTGCGACATTTGACAGAAACTCGGAAAAGTGGGTGTCAGTGGGTGTAACGAATAGCATTATTATAGTGTACTAGTATAATGGCAAATGTTATGAAGTTACTTTGTGATTCAAATTTGTTTGGTGTTGTGAATTTCAATAATGAGGTTCATTCTTTACTCGGATTCATCACAAAACGAAAAAAAATTCAAATTCTAAAATTCAAATTCAAATTCTAAATATCTTTATTCATGTAGGTCTATTACAGACTCTTATGATATGTCAAATCTACCGCCAGTTCGGAATGATTTCGAGATGAGAATAACTGACAAGAAACTCAGCTCGTATTCTTTTCAATTGTGTATGTTGTACATGATTACAATAGAGTAACCACCAACATATGCTATTGAAAAAGCAAATAGTCTAAGTATTCGTATTCCGAACAGACCAGTCCTCACAATCGTGTGCTGGTTCACGAGTATGACGTATAAGCCAGCCGTCATTGCACTCAACCATATTAGAGGAAGCACATTGACCCGGCCCACCAAACCGCCACAAGTTTGAACTTTATAGCGAGCATGACTGGTTCAAGTTACTCCACTACGTCAGTTATTATTTACAGCATAAAGTATTACAGCAGGCACAATATACATAGGAACATCCAGACCATAGAAATACAAATACACATACTTATTAATAATGTTTAAATGTTTCCATCGTGCGAGGAATCGAACCCGCGACCTTCGGAGTATGTGGTGTGCTAAGCCACTAAACCACCGAGGCCGTTTTTAGTACAATTCAACAGCGGCGTCAAGGTAAAAAAAAATCTTTTAACTTAATACAAAACTCGGAACAGTTAGGTCGCTCCGAGGAACCTTTGAAGATACCAGGAAGCTTCTGCGCCTGAGCTACTTTGTAATCTCGACTCGTCACGCTTAACAGCCTAAATGAGGAAACCAGAGTCCGTTTACATGTTTTTTTTTTATACTACGATAGCAAATAAGTGTATAAATATGTCTCATCCTATAATCTAACATTATCATCAAAATATTTTCAGTATATAACATCTATATAGACAGAAATGGCTACGGTTTTATGAGAAGGATCTTCGTGTTTTTGTAACAGCTTATAAAATCGTTACATTCATATGCCAAATTATTTTCATTGAAACTAGCCTGACAGGGCTGAGTGCGAGAAATGATTTCACCGATAAATACTAGGTTCAATACCCGGAGCGCGCAATATCAAGTTAATCCGGTTCTTAGTGGTGGTAGACGCGAAATGACATATGTTCCGGCGCCGAGCTGACATCTCGCGACGTAACTTGACATTATTAATTACATGTCTGTACCATGACAGGTAGAAAGTTGGAGTTGGTATCTAGCTATTGTTATCATTTATCCAATAGATTACGATAATTTTGGATATAAATAATATGTGATAATCCCATCACATGAAACGTAAAAATTTTGTAAGATTTCTATTTTGTAAAAGATTGTATGTAATAATAACTTTCCTGAAAAAAAAATTCAATATAAAAAAATAATATCTCGTTTAATTGTAGCCTTTTGACTTCAGTGTCCACAATGACAACATGTTTTTTTCAAAACTTATTTCCATTCGTGTGTCGCCTACTTTATTTTTAGTAACACTCTTTCATAAGGTTTTCTGGAAGAGACTGCGATTAGCGATAAGACTGGCTTGTGTAACTGCTTCTTTCAGACATCATCATTGCCTTGCCTTTATTTGGGGTCGGCTGTAAATTTTGTTTTTTTTTTCATTCTACATCATCTACTTTTAATATAGGTAGTAGGTGCAATACAGCATTATATAATAAATAAAATATCTCGCCATCGACAGGGAATTCATCCCCACACGCTAGAACCTAAGTGGTCCCGAACAGTGCGGTTTCAGAGGAGCTTCCTCCCGCGTACACTTAGATTGTGGAATGAACTTCCTGCCGAGGTGTTCCCACGAGACTACAGCATGGGGTTTTTCAAGAAGGATATATTAAGGTTTCTTAAGGGTCGGCAATGCGCACGTGATACCCCTGGTGTTTTAGGCGTTCATAGGGTACGGTAACCAGTTACCATCAGATGGGCCGTATGCTTGTTTGCCACCATGGTAGTATAAAAAAAAATGTTAATATTACGATCTAACATCACACAAAAATATCTCATCTCCCTATCACTCCGGAAAAACACAATTTTATAAAGAAATGGCCATTGAATCCTTGTTCGTAGAGATACTATATAATATCCTAGACAACTCAAATGCTCTCTGGCCCAAAGTAAAGCTCGTACAAATCCGGGGCGAGTCGCTAGTAAATCAGTATAATTAGTTCATTAAGTACACGTGGTAAGATAAAATCTCCTAAATTAAGATTATAAGATTAGTCATTATTCTCTCATTAGTCTCAATAATTAACAATTTGACCTTGGTTAATTCGTTGTTAGTTTTTTGTGTGGATAGGTTTGTTTAAAAATAAATAATAATAAATTCATGGTCATTTGACTAACAATCTATATAATTTTTGTTAGTAATTTCAGCAGTGACCAGTGACGACCTATATATAGCCTATACATATATTTGATATGTGTTGTGTTTAATCAGAGCGAAGATGAGAGGAGTCGTTAGTCATGAAATATTTTTTAGGCTTTTTATTGTCTTTGAAATTATAAACGGTGACCAAAATCGAAATTGCAAAATGGAAATAATTTTTTGTTTGTAATATATATGTTGTGTAATGCAATAAAAGTACAAAGAATAGAATGAATGAATCTTTATTGTTTCTCTCACAGAAAATACAGTTACCTACACAATTCTGTATAAAATGATAAAAAAACACAACAATAAACAAGACAAAGAGGTAACAAAGGGCGTCCTTATTGCTTAAAAGCGATCGCTTCTCTTCTTTTCTCCAATTCCTTTAAAGAAATTGACAATTGTAAGAAAATATTCAGTTAATTGAACTATTTTGCTATGTATTCAGGAAGATTCCTAACTTATGTTTTTATCAAAATAACAAGATTCTTAGCGCAAGAATTGGAAAAAATTACTAAAAAATTGCTCTTTCATAGTTATGAAATCTTCCTTTCGGTCTATATATCTACTTCAAATACATATAAATTAAAATTATTAGTCGACTTCCGAAAACATTGTCACTTTGACTGAATTTATTGTATGAATGGTGAATTTATTGGTGAATTGTATGTACTTCAAAATTAGTACATAATTCACAAAGGCATTATATAGATATATAAATACATGAATAGATATGTGGTACAGAAATATAATGAAGTTGAGAGTATGTCCTTTTTTGATGTCGGTTAGTAAAAGCTATAACCACCAAGAGTAACTACGTTAACAACATCAAAGGAGGTGTAATCAAATTTTGTTTCCACCGTTCACCCTTGTCAATTAGTATATTACTAAGCAAAATCTAGCAATTACCCAGCCTAGCGTTTCTTATAGAATATCAGGATACGTCCTCGTAAGGCCTTGGAACTTTGGCAGTTTGCCAACAACCTTCACTGGTCAATTGCGGGCACTCTTGTAAATTATGTGTTACAATAGACGGTTTTGTAGTTCAAAGAATCTCTAGAAAACCACGTGTAAATTAAGTATATGATATTAGCAGGTTGTCTGTAATAATAATAATTTATTGATTTGGCTGCTACATGGAATAGTTTTGAATCTTACTATTAAAAGTACACATGCAGCACCCCGTAGGGGTAGGCAAATATTGAAAAGTAAGAGATTTGCTTCCTTTGGCTAACCACAAATTGTTTTTTGTACTATATATATATATATATATATTATTATATCAGTGCGCAATGAAGAGATTGAAAAAGGTATGTTATTATTAGGATCCATATTTGTTAATTGGTTTATAAGGACAGAGGAAGACCGAAAAAGATATTGATGGACTGTGTGAAAGATGATATAGTAAGAAAGGGAGTAAATAACGAGATGACTGTGAACAGAGGTGAATGGAAGAGAAAACATATTACGCCGACCACAAATAAATGGAATCAGGAAGAAGCAGATGATGATGGTTTGATAAGCCATTCAGATTCTTACATGTATGAACAGGTTTTGGGCAAAATTTTCTCTGTTTTAGATGCAGTAGCAAATATATAAAGCGGTATCTAAGTAGCGAACCCTGGATCCTGATTCACGGTAACGAGCACAGTAGGCAGATGTTCGTAAATTTATTTGTAGTTAATTACACATTTAGTTATTATTTCCCTGATATTTTTCCAGAAATACATATGTAAAAATTTCATATAGAAATGTATTAGTATTCAATTAGACTGCGTAGTATATATTTTTTTTAATACACGGAATATAATTTTTCTTTAGTTATAAATTCTCTAAAGTTTATCCACGAAATTATATGTAAGAAATCCATATTGTGAATTATAATCAATTAGACGGGGATTGGGTGCTTTATTTATTTATTTCTAAAAATTGCCACGGAAAGTACTACATATATTTTCGACATCTCCATAGCAATTTAAGTCACATGCTTGATCAAATCGCTTCTTCTACGGAGCTTTTTATTGAAAGGATGACACGTGTCTGATGAAAAATACTTATAAGATTTACGTTAAACAAACTTAAGTTAGAGTTAAACGTGGTGCTTACTCAACTCTATTCAACATTTTACTGCTACACAAATTCTAAACTGCATTTCATAATTGTTTTATTCAACCGTCTGCCAAAATGAAGATCTTTCGAATTTTATGTTATGTTTCATATCTTCACGAAAATACATTTCGATAATTCTTTTTATAATTAATGAAGGGTATAGTATATAGTTAGTTATATATACATTTCATTAGAATTTATAATGGAACAAAATATAGTTAATGGACAATCGATATACGTAAATATCCGTGTTTATTCAATTTAAGCAAAACAAGTAAATTTGTTTACTACTTATAAATATCTACTTCAGTTATAAATTAAATGTTTTGAAATTAAAGGTCACAATACAAGACACAAAAGCCAAACAAACCAATGTCACAGAATAGGAACAAGACAAATAATTATTAAAAGTAATGAGTAATATATATAAATATGCAAATGTCGGAAGTAACCTTCAAATTCATAATGAATATTAAATATACCAAAAAATTACTTGCTCAGTTGGTCTCTCGCTAATTCATTACTATCGGAAAACACTTTTATGGTGACGTAACCAGATAATGTGTCACCACTTCTTCTTATCCCAAGAGTGACGAAGCTAAAGGAAAAATGGTAAACATGTCGCTGATGAATAGAAAAATGAAACTCGAGATAAAATCCGTTCTTAAAGGCAGATAACATCTGTAATTTTTATAGGCGGTATTGACGATGTTGTATACATATAACTTATATTTATCGTGATTATATGCTTCTGTGCTATAAAGTATCGAAGATTAATACGTTATATTGCTAAGTACACACTTCACAATTTATCGACAGTTCAATCTTACGAGGTAGATTGTCATCAAATCTAACCAACGCAACGGTCACAATCATACAGTAAGATTTCACCGTATAATAAATAAACTGCCAACTTGTAATTTTTTTGGAAATCAGCTGTATAGATGAAGCTTTAAAGTCCAATTCCCAAAGATTCAATTTTTAAGATAATGCACTTTATAAATTGGCACGTCATGCATAATATTTAAATGATTATGTATTTGGAAGCAGAGTGGGAAGTGGTTTACGCAATTTTATTAAAAAGTTTGTCTACACTCGGAGACGTCCGTGAACGGTTTCAATGTCATTGTCGAGATAACTCTGCGAATAAATGTATATTTGCCAAGTCAATGTATTAGCTAAATAGTTGGATAATGTCACGATGTCAATTTAAAGGCGAGTCCAGAGTGAACAAATGTGGCACGATCAAATGGATGAATTTCTTCAGGTATTGCTCACATATTTATAATAGATGATTATGGATTCGTGCACCAGACTGCGCTAACGGTATACGCTAGCGGGGCATCGGTAGAGGATGATAATATGAACATGACGTCAGGTCAGCGCATCCTGGTAAGGTGACTATGAATTTATAACAATGGTGACAATTCAACAGAAATTTAACATGATGGTTTCTTGGGGAGGCCGCGTGGAGGTCAACCTGACATTGCTAGCAATAGGGTTAATCCACATTATACTATATGCATTTACCATAATATCAAATTCATTGAAAGAGATATACTTAATATAAGGTTATTTTAGCAATAAGATGGCAAAGGCGGGAGAAATAAGACAGATATGGGTATCCTCCTGTCTTTCTTATTTCTCTGGCTAAGAAGTTTACCGTGCAAGGAATCGAATCCGCGACCATGGTAAGTAAAGCAGTGTGCTCAACCGCTAGAGAATGAGGACGTCAAGTAAAGTGACGGTTCCAACTACTTGATGTTAAATACAAATACAATAAAAATATATAAGATAGAAGGTTTTTGTAACAAAACATTGCCTCTGGATTTACTCTAATTGAGACTAGCGGCGTTGTCCATAAGGTCATAAGGTTGTCGAACTGTTTATACTAAACATTATATAATACTCTCACTCCGCTCTCTGCCCACTCGAGGCCTTTCTAGTCTGATTTATAAGATTATATGTACAAAAAGTATAAAAAATATATTTAACTTACATCTAAAATCGGTTTCAGGGATAGATACAACGTTGTACTTATTTAATGTTCGTAAACCTATCTATATATTATATCACAATCGGTAATAATGTTTAATGCAATGTAATTTTTTTATTTCTATTCACGTTTATTAATATTTTTTGTGTAGTTTGAAAGGTTAATTAGTTGACGCTTTACCTATAGAAAAGAGGGCTAACTGATCTGACCTCATGTTCATCTTATCATCCACCACTGGTGCCGACTAGCGTAAACCGCACATTCGAGTGCGTCACTCCATTATCTTAATCTTATTAATATTATAAACACGAAAGTTTGTAAGTTATTATGTAATAATGACACATAGGCTATATTTTATTTTGAAATTGAAAACAATTAAACAAAAGATTATTATATATGCGTGTGTGTTAAGTAGTTTTTTATTGTTTTAATATATACATAATTATACATTTTTACATAATTAAAAAAAATATCATTCTACTCCTTCTATATATCTATTATTATTAATAATGAGTTTTGGCCCGCGGCTTCACTCGCGTTAATTTATCCCCTCGGGGGTGAAATTTATCAAAATCCTTCATTGTAGCTTTATGCACGCAAAGTCTCAGCCCGATCGGTTTAGAATTCATACAAACTTTGATCCCCTATTTTATCCCCTTGGGGGTAGAATTAATCAAAATCCTTTCTTAGCAGATGCTTACGTCATAACATCTACCTGCATGCCAAATTTCAGTCCGATCCGTCCAGTGGTTTGGGCTGTGCGTTGATAGATCACTATGTCAGTCACCTTTAAGTTATATATATTTAGACAATATAATTAAATAATAACTAATATTATTAATCTGTAAACACAAAAGTTTGTGAGTATTAATGGATGTTTTTACTCTTTCACGCAAAAACTAATGAACGGATTTTGATGAAGCTTTACAGTAATATAGCTCATGCATCAGAATAACACAGCCTATATTTTATATTGATATTTAACGCGAGTGAAAAAGCGGGGCACAGCTAGTCATTCATAAAAAAATCATCCACACAAAAGAAAACGATAGTCAGACCGACACGCTGACTGACCTGACTTTATACTGATCCCCTATCATCCTGGTGCCCCGCGTCAACATCCATATAAAAAAACGTACCTCTCTTCGTGGGTACGTTTTTTTTATATAGATGTTGACGCAGACAACTTTTATCAAAGTCCCACTAGTGAAAACTGTATTTATATTGCCGTGAATGGTGGATGAAGAGACAATTTTAGTTACATCAGCTATTATAGTATTGTTTTCCCGAACGTTTGGCGCGGTGCCCGCTATAAATCTTAGTTTTCGTGGAATGTGTCGTGTTACGTAAATTGCTTTTCTCTAATGAAACAAATTTGTATCTACAGTCGAAAATCGCCTGTTGCTCTGCTCGAAAATGGCGGGAAAATATAATCACTATTCTTGTTATTGGTTTTTTATTATTACTTCATTTTTCCATCCACAAGAAAGTATAGATACTTTAGATATACTGAGTATGACCTTTCCACCTGAAATAATAACAACCGACAAGAGGACACAGAGGGAGAGAGTATCTTCTTATATATAAAATTCTCGTGTCACAATGTTATACTCACATACATACTCCTCCGAAACAGATTTTTATTAAATTTTATATGCATATTCAGTAAGTCTTAGAATCGGTTACTATCTATTTTTCATAACCCTAAGTGATATGGGTTGTCCCCACACCTAACATACTTTTTAATTTTTGAGCATTTTTTATTTTTTTATAATGTGGCATTAAAAGTACATACAACCCTAAATTTTCACCCTTCTATCACCAACCCCTATTTTTTAATAGCGATTTTAATTTATATAACAAAACAACGTTTGCGGGGTCAGCAACTGTTACGTAAAGTAGTTTTTTTGTAAATATTTCTATGTGTACGATAAGGAGTTATATTATTATATACGAATCGCTATCACGAGATTAGTGATTTTATTTTCGTGTGGATTATGAGATTACCGTTGTAATCATAGTAGTATTTTTGCATAGATCATTCACTATCAATAACTGCCAAGTGTCTAATCAATCAAATTCTTGTCTTTTTTGCATTTTTGTAAAGTTTAAGGTTATTTTATATTTTGCCATGTCCATTGCCCTTTGTATGTTTTATGTACTAATTGATCAAGCAAAGATTTAATAGAAGAGTATCAGTTAATGGATTTGTATTACTTTGTTTAATTCCTTGTTTATTGTTTAAATTAATGATAATGGACTTCCGCAAAATAACTCCTAATTCGATGAAATATATATAAATATATTCCTTGAAGTCAATCAATTCTTTATAGAGATCATGAAAGATTCATTCAAAATATACTGTAAAATTCACTTTCATAATTTTTATGACATTTTTTAATTGTTTTTGCTATTCGGGACGGAAACAAATCCAAATGATTTGCAATTTATAATTTTACTCTCTTGTTAATTTAATAGCAATATTCAATTTTCAATAGCAAATCAATAGCAAATCCATTGTAGTAGATTGCTTTTATACATTTACAATATTGTATCATTATACAATATTGTAATTGTATAAAAGTACTATTTCAACATTTGTGTTCACTGTACAATTGTTGAAATAGTGCGAATTTGTATATAAGTATGTCAGAAGTTTCATCACCAATACACCTATTAGAAAGTATATTTCACTATTTTAAAATTAAATTGTTCTAGATAAGGGATTTATTAAATAAAATTTATATAATTTATATTTATCTTGTCGCATAAAATATTATCTTTCAATATATGACGTAAGATCTGTTTCTGTAATAGCCTGCACGAATTCTGTTCCTAAAAACTCATCTAATATACATATGTATATGCGAGGTATGAAGCAAGACAGACGACGAACAGTTCATTTATATGCATCAGGCGTATGGTTTATTCGTCAGTTTGTTGTGCCAAATACAATTCGATGTATTGTATTTGTCAGTTCGAACACACTGAGATATCTATCTGTATTTTATAGAAATTGGTGTTATTTTGGGGAAGTCCATTTCATTACTTTATGGACTATTATTTTGTTTATTCCGCTACTATTATTGCTAAAAGAGCAACACGCAAGTTTCTTGCTCGTTCTTCTTGTGATGAGACAGATTTCCGAATGAGCGGTAGATTGTGATGATTATTCAAAAGTGCTTCAATGTAAATTTATTTGAATTTTCTATTTTATTTTATTAGCATGTGTGAGACCATAAATTGTAAGTCAGGAAACCTGCAATCGTTACTGATCGCTAATCACTGTTTGTAGTTTGGTCACCCAACACTCAACATTAGGCTTCCAAGCTAGGACCGAGCACTCACTAGATTATTTGCCTGATGATGCCTCATCCAGAGGCAAGGCGCGTGTCGCAATATTGTTGTAGATCCAATAACGGTCGGAATTTGATAAGTAATGGGAGGGAATTTGATAAGTAATGGGAGGTCATGACGCTTCCAGTAGTGGTGGTCAGGTTTATAATTCACATAATATTTGTGATCTCACACATGTTAATGATAGAGGAATTAAACAAAATCATTTAAATTAAAAATTTCTTGCCTTATTCCTTTCTTGAATATATTATATGTAGATAAATATATCTCCATATATACATATTTGTGTAATTATTTCAATGTTTCAAAATATTACAGTAAAGTAAAATAATTGGGTTATTTAAATCTCCATTTTAACAAAATAATAGTAATTATGTTTTATTACAGTGTAAGACAAGATTTAGTATTTATAGTATTATAGAGTTAATAGGATTTTATGTTACTTTATTTTCGACTTCAGCATATATAAATCTTTAAAGTACTTAAATATTAAAAATATTTGCGTATAGTATTAAATCTGAGCATTAATAGTTTAAATATAAATTACTATATTTCATGAGACATTAATAATATCTTTTTAATAAACCAAAACAGACTATCTCTATTTCTCGAGTATCTTATATATTCATTTTAACTGTAGCTTAATCTATGTAATAGTAGTAGAATGGTTAACTGTAACAGTAGAGATGTGTACAGATGTCTATAATCGTACTAATTAAAAAATACATTGAACCGAAAAACCAATTGTTTTTTGGGAACAAGGCCAAGGTGTTGATGTTGATTCCATCTTACAACGTCTACATTATTTATACAAATTACGTGTATGGCAGCCAGAGCATTAAAAACAAAATGTTTTTAATAAATTTAATTTACTAAATTACGCTTAATGTCTTATAAATATATAAAATTCTCGTGTCACAATGTTAGTTATCATACTCTTACGAAAAGGCTTGACCGATTTTTATATGCATATGCAGTAGTCAGCTACTATCTAATTTTTTTAATGTGGCATTAAAAAATACATACAACCCTAAATTTTCGCTCTTCTATCACCAACCCCTATGTTTTAATAGCGATTTTAATTTACATAGCAAAACAACGTTTGCGGAGTCAGCTAGTTTTAATATAAATATGTCTAAGTCCCGTTAATGCTGCTACAGAAGTTAATTTTAAAGCCAATTAAACTGTATCTACTGTATCTTAAGACTCACCGGTCGATGTCGGTACGGAAGTAGTGGTAGCTGGTAGTGTGTCTGCTCTTATCCGTCATCTCATGGTGAAATGCCAAATCAGCGACCAGATGGCAAACAGAGTTTCATTGTCGCAAACAATAGTCTAAATTTGCTGACAATCGTTCTTGGAACCGTTAATTATACGGTCAGCAATAAATTATGGTTATAACACACACGTATAGTAACTTTTTTTTTATTACTGGTCACCTTATAATTATAAACCAGTAATTAAATTCATGTTAGTTGGAATTTCAAGGTCCAGTTTGGCGTTTCGAAAAACCAGAAAATATATATAAATGTATATATAGTTTTTTATGCAAAATTTAAGTATTTAAACTGACTTTTGATCGTGTTATTTACCATTGTATTCATAAACCAGTGTTGCTGTAACGTAATTTTTCATTGTATATTGATACATCTGATATTTAAAATACTCGCATCACAGTGTTTTTAATTAAATTTCTCCGTAACTGTTTGACCGATGGATTCTTATGAAATGTGTTTATAGATCTGAAAAGACGTACCTAAACAATTTTTCATACCCCTAAGTAATAAATGTAGTCTCCTACAAAATTATTATATTGAATTTTACCACCAAATTTTTTGATTCCTAATTAAATAATACCTACAACCATAAACTTTCAGCCTTCTACCAACAACCCCAATTTTTAGCGATATTAATTTATATTACAGAACAATATTAAAAGGGTCAGATAGTATTGACATTAAAGTATTTAAATACCTAGAACGACTTATATTTTGTATTTTTTTTTATTCACCTTATTATATTCTGATCGAATATCGCAAATAACAATTTAACCTCGTTATAATAATGGCTTGTGTGATAGCAAATTTATTTATAACTGGTTGGTTTTAGAAACTTGAATTTTTGAATAGGTATAAGTTTTTTTTAGAGATAACGAGTTGGCAAGGAATATCTAATGTAGCTAATTATATTTTATACGGCCGGAATGGAAAAAGCTGTCGGCGCATCTGATGGAAAGCGGTAATTGTCAGCCATAAACATGAATACCACTATGGATGTTAAAGAATACAGTGATATCTGTGGTAACTCCCCTGTGTTATCAATCTTAAGGACTGAGATGTTATTCCTACCTACGATGATACTGATACTACCAGAGGCAGACGGTAAGGAGTCGTCTGCGTGGGCACTCCAGTCTTACCTACTTAAGACACCAAGCAGCTTGCTTTGTGCACTGTTTAGGTTGCAGATTAAGCAGTGAAATTACAGTATACCAGGCATGACATCTTAGTCCGCTAGAATGACAAGACAACAGTATCACTAGTTTTAAATGTTAATGTGAAGTCAGTAATATTCATGTTTAAAGGCGACGATAGCTTGTTTACCTTTATAATTACATCGAGAAACTGCCGGATAGCAAAAAGATGCTTAGCTTTTTTAATGGAATGGTGCACAGGATTGCGCTAACGGTTTACCTAGGCGGGTCACTAGTGGAGGATGTTAAGATGAACATGTTCAGGTCAGATAGCCTATCTTGACTACATTATTAGGAATATATCATGATAGTTTCCAGGGGGAACCTTGTAGAGGTTAATCTGATTTGGTACATTGCTAGCCATGGTCATTAGTCCACATTAGGTACTAATAATTTCCATTGCGCTAGAATATTTAGCATTTGTTTTATATAGTGAAGTAATAGCTGTTGATTTCTCTGTGGCAACATGCTTTTGGCCGGTTTGTTCCTGTATGTGTATTCTTAATTTTTTTTTATTTATAAATATTATACAATTTACTCTACTTATTCATATTACTTATTGTTTTAAGAGCTCTTAGCATTGCATTGTGCAATATTCCTGTAATAAAATAATAAATTAACGTAATATTTCTTTTGTTCACCAGATGGGAGCGGGCGCGAATGGGCCAGGCGGTCGTAGAGCCCTAGAGCTGATCCTGAGCGGTGGACTCAAGTCGCTAGCGAGGCCTACCAAGCCGGTACGAAGAGCCGCTTCAAGGGACTCCGTACTGTCGCAACCACAGCCATTGTTAGAAGGTAATAAAAGCTTCTTGTACAGATATATTTTTTTATTTATCAAATAGGGTAGGTACTATCATGTTAATACCCTAACTTTGTGTCGCTAACGGGTTACAACACACAGTGGTGAATGTATGATTAGTTACTTTATATGTATTAGGTTTGTTTTCCTCATTAAATATTATTATAGGTATATATAGTTAATAATCATTATGTAATACGTAAAGCAAAACCTTTGTACCTATTTTTACGAAAATTACGCGGACGGAGTATGAAATTTTGCACAGTTATAGTTTATATAGGTAGCATAATGCATTAAAATACATTGAAAAGTTCAGAACACTTATTATTTTCATTAGATAGAAGAATACAATGAATCAATAAAAAACATTACACACATTGTCACAAGTCTGCGGTCAAATTCACAATAGATTAATTGTTTGTCTTTAATGTTGTGTATAGTCTTGCTGAATGTTAAGTTAATTATAGTCTAATTTCGATTGGGCGACGCCTAGTACTAGTTATAGATTCGTTTACCGATGGTACCAAATAAAAAATGCATATATGTAATTATATTACCTCGCATACGGATCTTGTTAGAAATTTCCCGAGTTTTCCAACTGTGCTGAATAAGTAAGGTCCATATCCTATTTCGCTGCCCCATTGGGGCCAGAGCCCGAGTTTCCATTAATATAGAATTTTAGTCGAGAACCTCCCACAGATTATACTACCAACGTAGCTATATACCATAGCTATCAATTTGGGAAAGTTTAGAATTGTGTTTATATTTACAGAATGATATTCCCTCCTCTGAGGATTTTGAAATGATGATGTTTTTTTTAATTAATTAGAATAGAATAACATTTATTACATACATTACCGAATGGCGACGATTGTTCGATTCCTCGCACGGTACAAACATTTGTATTCATGAGTATGATTGTTTCAATAGGTCTGAGTGTTTTCTATGTATGTTATATATGTATTTACAAAAACAAATGTATCTATGTATTTATATCACACAAGTTCTGCTTAATACGAGAGTAGATTGCGCTGCTTGAATTGTTCTGATATATTGAAGTAAATTAGTCACTCAGATGTACATACTTATATTTAATCAATACATGTAATATACATTTAATTAATGAGTATAATTTTTTAATGATGTTTAGATACCTTTAACTTTAGAGTAATTTTGTGGTAAAAACTTTCAAAATGCTTCATTACAATTTATTTGCACTAATATTATTAATAATAGCTATCGCCCTGGTCAAATTTCCACCATAATAAAAATAATAAAAAGATCTTTGAACCAGCAATAACAATAAAACAAAAGATTATATATGCGTGTATATGTGAGCTACATAGTAGGGTGTGTAATATATTTTTTTATTGTTTTAATGTATATTTTATACATAATTAAAAATAGCATAGTACACTCCTTCTCTATATCATATTATAGTAATATTATATACACGGAAGTTTATGAGTATGGATGGATACTCTTTCACGCAAAAACTACTGAACGGATTTTGATGAAACTTTATAGTAATATAGCTTATACATCAGAATAACATATAGGCTATACATTTCACGCGGGTGAAACCGCAAACACAGCTAGTAAACTATGTGTGTAACTAAAATTTCATACTCTTCCATCCGCGTAACTTTCATAAGAAGGGGTACAAAGTTTTTGGTTCACATAAGTGTAATGAAATACCCACACATCTTTGTAAAAAACCTACCGCGGTCAAAATAGAACTATATTGCGTTTTGTCAATTTTTTATTGTACATCAAGATTCTTCTTGATTTAATTCTTAAACTCTTCTTGGCAGGCCTCAGGAAGTGTTCCACGGTACTCGCGTTGACTGACCGCGAGAAGACTTCTGAGCCTATTAGGCCCCACAACCGCCTCCGGGCACCTTCCGTCTGCTCCCGATGCTCATCGCTGCTGTCCTTGGCCGGCGCTGGTGGTTCCAGGTATATTAAAACATACACAGCATTATCATCATCTGCTTCTTCCATATCCCAATTATTTGAGGTCACCGACCATCACCGACCGATAATATGTTTTTCTCTTCCATTCATCCCTGTTCGCAGTTATCTCGTTATTTATTCCCTTTCTTACTATATCATATTTCACACAGTCCATCCATCTCTTTTTCGGCCTTCTTCCCTTATAACCGTCCACATTTATAATAAAATCTATACAGCACTAATAAAACCTGTAAACATACATACATATGTGAGGAAAGAAAGTATGTAAGAAAATGCTGAGGCTACACTCTTCCATGATTTGTTTCGCATATAAAAAACTGTTTGAACAGTTAAGTCAGTCAGCGTTGATACTTCAATTACAAATTCTTGAAAATGTAATTGTGAATACAATAACAATTATTTATAAGAGCAACACGTAATTTTCGGGCTCATTCTTCTTGTGACGAGTCTGCGTTTCGAATGAGTGGTAGAATAAAAAAATATGATGGAAAAGTGCTTGTACTAAGTTTATTTGATAAAAGACTATTTTGGTAGGAGGTTAAAGAAATAACATTTCATAGAAATTATACATATTGTAATAAATTGTAAACGAGACGAGACGAGAGGCATGGCGTCTCTACATCTATAGAAAATAAATACAATTGAAGTGTTTGTTTGTAGTTTCAAATTATATATGAAAGCATATGTGGATCACATATGCTTTCATGTATAATTTAAAACAACATTATAAAATAATTAAAAAAAAAATTATCTTCACCGTCCGTCTGTTTGTTCTTGCTAATTTTGAAACGGGAAATTTCCCGTCAGAATCAGTGATTGATTCTGACGGGAAATTTCCCGTCACTTTCCCGTCACTTTCACTCGCAGATAGCTTTTCTTATTTTATAAGGATTAACTTACGCTACTTTTATATTAGATTTTTTTTTTTTTAAAACACCTCAAATTCCATACATAATCGATTATAAAAAATAATAATTTATATGTTGCACTCATGTTAGTGAAGTCAAAAATGTGTTCATAGATTTTTTGTATGCTAATCTTGGAAACAGCTTAAGTGATTTTAATACCATTTTCTGAGGACTTGTCATGTTTTATCCCATCTGCGAGCCTTTCTGACTGCAGACGATGTTGCACGGGTCAGATAGTTATTAATAAAAAATTAGCAAGTTTTAGGTTCTATTAACAGCTGTAGTTCTATCACGGACCAGGTACTCCCTGGACGGCGCCGGTGGAGGCTTCGTGCCAGCAGCACCCATCAACTGCAAGCTGTGTCTAGAAGATGCTACGGCCGATAAAGTGACCGTCATCGCTGCATGCGGCTGCATGTTCTGTACCAAGGTTGGTGTTCTTAAAGATTTACGAGTATAAAAAGTGCATTTACCGAGATATACATTGTCTTTTTGACGCGTGTACGTTGTCTTTTGAGAGCCGCGGTGGTTTAGCGGTTTAGTACATCGCTTTACTTCCAATAGTCGCGGGATCGATTTCTTGCACGGTGCATTTGTATTCATGATTATGATTGTTTGTATCGATCTGGGTGTTTGCTATATTATGTATGTATTTACAGAAAAAAATGTTTTTAAACATTTGTATCAATTGTCTAATACCCATAACTGTTTGACTTGAGACTAGAAGAGGCTGTGTAAATTGTCAAGAGTTATAAAGGGGTTTTTCAAGAAGGATATATTTAGGTTTCTTAAGGGTTGGCAACGCGTGTGACACCACTGTTGTCTCAGGCGTCCATAGTCTAAGGTAACCATTTACCATCAGATGAACTGTGTGCTTGTTTGCCACAATCGTATTATAAAAAAAGTCGTATACTTATGGTATTCACGGTCGAAGAGATGAATAAAATACCACTTAAATTAAAATCATTACTAAACTATAACTAAATACCAAACAACAGTCAACAAATAAAGCATTGTCTATTCTTTCTAGTCAGTGCGATCTTATTGTTTTGAGTGCGGTATGCATTCTGACACCAAACGTTTAAACCTTTGTTTTTTTTATGTATTTAGGTCTACAAACAGTTACACATTGTACATCATGCTTAATGCTATTTTGTAATAATTTTTAGCGACGTTAACCACTAATTACTGTAATTATATTAAGCTGCCGAAGGAATGTTTCGTACCATATGGTTGAGCGTTAGCTACACTTAAGTTTTTAGTAATAATATTAATACTAGTAATTAAAATTGTTACTTAAAACAAAGGCTAACGTATGACCATTCAAAGAGGCAACGCTGCCAGTATCTTGGGTGTTTGCCTCGATGTGCCGCGTTGGATTACAATTAGGGTTGCCAGATTTTTTTACAACCTATAAGGGGCAAATGCTTAAATAGGCAAAAAAATATGGGAATTTAGCTTTTTACCTGGGATAAATAAAAACAAAATTATACAGTGACATTCTTTATTTTTTTTTTATATTTTCTGAGGAGCAAGTCTTTTACATATTTTTATTGGTTTTAACATATTTATAAAAATCAATACAATTATAATCGTTATTAAAAACGGCCAATAACTAACTTTTTATTAAATTAGGGGTACAAACGTTGCGTGTGTGATTCGATTCGATGATTGATCGATTTAATAATAAAAAACGGAGTACGGTTTTAATACGGGACAGAGTCAGTCCCGCCGGGATACTTTAAACAAAGCCTAAAATACGGGACGTCCCGGGAAATACGGGACGTCTGGATACACTAATTACAATTATTGTTTTTTGTGATTATATGTATTAATAGTAAGACTAATTGTTGAAATTAAAATTAATAATAATAGTTGAAAAATCATAATTCGTATAGCAACTCAAACGGTTTGCCATTTAATGTTCTCTATAACTGTAATTAGTCGCTCATATATATGAATCACATTAACGTCAGATACCAACATGATCTATAAATAAATAGCACGTGTTTGCTCTATAAGAATTATATACCTATACACATCTACTCTATGCTTGTATATAGCATATATGAATAAATTTTTTACGAGTTAAAATAATTATTGTGGTGTATCTATATATAATTTTAGATGAGGAAGTTCACCTCATTATGTAGTTTAAATTTTGTATTCTCAAGAATAAAACAAAATTTAATATAGATTTAAATAAAGATTAATTTATTATTTATTTAAACTAGTAGTCGTCGAGTGGTTGAAATTCGACCATAAATAATTTAATAGTAAGACTTACTATTATAGAATAATATTAAAGTCTAACAATATTTATCATTTCTCAATATGACCACAGATTTTAAAAATAATCAAAAGAGTTTGTGTATTAAATATATGTGTAGTAGTGTGTATAATATTTTTTATGGTATATTAAAAAAAAAATATTAGCTCTATGTATAAATTATAAGTGTGCGAAATTTCATACTTCCCTATCCGTGGAATGTTCGTAAAAAGGTGTAAAGTTTTGGCTTTACGTATTAATATATATATATCTTTTTGCAATTATATTCAATTTAGAGTCAAAATGTTTGTGAAAATATGATGCCTACATAATATGATAAATATGATACTTACATTTTGTTTTTGATCTGTTTTGTCATATTTTTCAATATGGCTTAACTTAATTCAGTATTAACGTACATTTAATATTCTTATTATGTCGAGTCATTCTATACATGCGGTGAATGAATTATATGTTAATTATAATTGTAAATATTAATTTATTTAGTAATTAAGACAACTACAAAAACATTTCATGTTTTTTAATTGTTGAAATCGTTAGATCATATTTCATATTTAATCACTGAAAATATTAAGAACTGAGTTACACTCTATATGTAGAGTATTACTTGTTATCTAAATAAAAAGTCTAAGACAAAGTTAGTAAGCCTAAGTTACTCCTTATAATATCCAATCGTGTAAGACATTAGCAAGTACAAACAGACAGAGAGACAAAAAATATTGAAAGGTAATTTTTATTGTAAGTACCGTATATTCTTATATACATTTAGTGCAAATATGTTAATTTGAAATTACACTTAAATTTCATTTACTTGTATAGATTATACATTTTCTTAGACATATGTGAGATAGGTACGTAATATATATATATATATATATATGTGGAAAGGAGATTACAAGTGGAAGTTGTATTATTTAACTTTAAGTACCTATGACGGAGCTAAAATACTTAGTATTGTGATCTTAAGCCCTAAATGAATAAAGAGAAAAAAACGTTAAGTATACAAAGTTGGTAATCTACGATCCCAAAAATAGTCTTTCTAATACAAATGTAATTTATTTAGCAAAGCTTAGCGAAATATACGAACACGATCCTATTACGGAGAATATTTTTGGTAGAGCTCATTATTATTCAGGTGGCGTCGCCCATAAAACCGTAACTGCTACGAGGCTTATTCCTTTTAACACTAATGTTTATTTATTATGACAAAAATATAAATGATCATTTTTTTATCATTTTTACTTAACTTTTCCTTTCAATACTCACTTTATTTTATAGTTCCATTGCGGTTAGGATACGTTCTGAAACTGGGTTGAAATACGTTCAAGTCATTTTTGCACTAGTTTTAGTTCACGGCGATTATCTTCCGAGTATAGACAATAAGAATAATATCGCAAGACAATTCACACAGCGCCATCTAGTCCCTAGCTAAACAGAACTTGTGTTATGGATAGTAGATAACTGGTAAAAATAGATAGATATATAGTTTTTTGTAAATACACACATAATATATATAGAAAACACCCAGACCGATATCAACAATTATACTCATTAATACAAATGTCTGTACCGTGCGAGGAATCGAACCCGTGACCATCGGAAATAAGGCGGTGTACTAAATCGCTAGATCAACGGGACCATCGCAAGATTAAGAAATCATTGTGACACAAGCATGAGTTGTATAATTCTTAAGAAGAAGAAGATAGCTTTCTGTAGGTAAAAGAGTTTATGGTCAAGTATTTTTTGAGTTCTTAAAATAAGAACAAAAAAATCTTAACCTCATGATATGAATATTTTAGGAGATAGTAGAGCTCGATATTTAGCGATAGTTTAATTTGATTTACTATATTTCAATCAAGAAGTTTAGAACACGGGTCATAAAAATTAATTATTAATTAATAACGGTGTTTTGAAATTAACACGATTTTTTGTTTTGACCGAAATTGATCACATCACATCTGTCCTGTGATACGACATAGTGAACCACTATGCCACTTATTGGAAATAGTTTTCACGATCTCAGTGGTCTAGCGGTTTAGCACATTTCCTCATTTTCTAATAGGCTTAGTTCAATCTCTGCAAAATAAATTAATAATGAAAAAGCCTGCCTACTGTACAAAATCAACAGTTTTAAATAAATAAAAAAAATTGTATTATTAAATGTATATATATATATATATTATTAAATGCATAACCCACCTTTTTTATTTTATTGTTTTGTTGTTTATTTCCTATTTTTTATATATATATTATACACCTTTTTCCTTGATCTTCTGTTATTATCGTCACTTTTGTAATATTCATCTTTACCACCAGTTAGTTTCTCTTGGTATAAAACTATTATACGTTATAATTATTAAGAGTTAAAGTATATATTTTTATTGGTTTATATATTTACAAAAAATATAAATAATATAATATTTGCAAGGTTTCTAAATAGAGATAGAAATAATGAGCAAGAATACCGTGGACACACTCTTTTTAAAGGAAAATATTTGTGTGTCCTATCTAATATGTCCAGGAATGTTGTAATCTTGTGGTTGTACAAATAAAGCATTATTCATTGAGAAGCTCAAAATATACCAAAGTAATTTTAATAATTCCTATTTCTATTATATAAGTTCATCACTGGGCTATTATAATTTATATAAAGTATAATAGGGAGTTTATCAATGATAAGGACCCATGTTAACCCAGCAAGGTGGCCAGTTTTGTTTATAAAATTAAAAATTCATTACGATATCTTTTATGTATGTTTTCCGAACAGTAAACACTTGGGTCACCGTACTCACGACGTTTTTGGGAGAGACCCACATGTTGTTTACAGATACAACTGTAAACATTTAGCGCTCCGGTATCGGACAGGGGTGCCAACCGTTCGTAATTAATCGTACAATCGAACCGATACGATATTGAAACCGTCACGAAAAGAGCTTATTCCTTTTTAAAAGGTCGGCAACGCACTTGCAATTCCTCTTGATGTTGTGGCGGTAATCACTTACCGTCAGATAAGCTCGTTTGTCCCCTGTGCTAAACAACTACTGGCTAATCAGAAATGCCTTCTTATTCTAAAGTTTTGATTTAAATTTATAGTTATGTTATTGTATATTTTTTGTTCATATTTTACTTCTTGTCAATCCTCCATATATCCATATTCCTAGTATTTTTCCTGTATTATCTATTTATCTATATTCATGTAAAAAATACAACATATAACAAAAAAATTCTCGTAAAAAACAAAATTTACCTTTAAGTTAGAGAAAAAAATATTTATTCATATAGGACCTTTTGGCATCTTATGCACCGTATATTTTTTTTATCAATATCCCTACCGTCTAGTTCGGGTAGATACTTAAGTTAAGAAGAGTTCTTCTAAAAAAGTTCCAAGTTGAGTGTCTTACCATTTGCCAGTTGGCAAGACAATCAACTGATACTTTGTGTTAATATTTTTTAGTAAATTTCAATGTTCAACTAAAAAAATTAAACATAAGAAATTTAAGTAGTATATTGTTTGTTGTACTAGACGGACAGACTGTAAAATATCGTCTGCAGCAAACCTGTTTCGCCGTGAAAATATTAAGATGTTCGTGGTTAGACAGCCAAATTGAAGAAATGTATGAGAGTTTATATGTATTCTGATTTCTTTGTACGACGCTTAAGTGTTTTAATATTTGGCAACCCTGGTCATGGGCGGTGTGCTGCAAACGTGAAATTTGCGCCGAAACGACTGCCGGTTCTGTTGACTCACAACTGTATATTGTACTTAAAGACTAGTTTTGCCCGCGACATTGTACCCCTTAACATTTTAGACTTAGACCATATACATACGATAATCAAACACCAGTAATATATTGACGGTGCACCCATCTGCGCTAACGGTATACGCTGGTGGGGCAACAATGGAGGATAATAAGATGAGCATAAGATCTATTCTAACTGACTTGACCTCATACTCTTCTAATGCCTCATGCTCATGCAAATGGCAATTTACTATATACGATGGTTTCCATGGGGAACCGTATTGAGGTCTAGCTAACCAATGGGGTTTTTAGTTCACATTACTTAAGAATCCCCAGAAGAAAGATTTTTTTAAATAATAATAATGGTATGGTGCACCTGTGTACGCTAACGGTTTCCGCTGGCGGTGCACCAGAGGAGGATGATAAGATTAGTATGAGCACAGGTTAGTTAGCTCACCGTGGTATATTCTGTATGAATTTATTACGTTGTTTTTCCAGGGGGAACCGCGTGGAGGTCAACCTGAGTTGGTACCTTGCTTGCAATAGGTTTTTAGTTCACATTATTAACAATTCCATTTCTCAGAAGAAAGTATTTTTTTTTAATAATGATAATGGTATGGTGCACCCTTCTGCACTAACAGTTTACGCTGGCGGTGCACGAGTATAGCATGTTAAATAAACATGAAGCCAGGTAAACTAGCCCATCATGGTAAATTCATCGGGAATTTTCAGGATGGTTTCCAGGGGGAATCGCGTGGAGGTCAATGCACCATATCAGGTATGGTACATTGCTAGCAATGGGGTTTTTAGTTCACATTACTAACAATCCCCATTCCCAGAAGAAAGTATTGAGAACTTAAATATATCTCACCTTAACATTGAGACGGTTTTAAAAAACGATATTTATCACCTTGAATGTCCCAACCACTGGGTCAAATTATTGTAATTTAAAGTAATGTAAAAGTAAAACATCGGTTCGGAACCTGTAATTTGTTTAAAATATTTTTTAACTACATATATTTCTACTGTGCTTTCACCGTTTCATTTAACACGTAAATAATAACGGTTCATATAAACAACTTCGATCTTATCTGTTCCATTTTTAAACACCATTAAATATTTTTATGTATTTATGAATTTATGGACTTGAAGGATTAGATACGGCAGTGTAATTGTAAGTTAAACACGCATTAATATATATTTTTCGTACTCTTAACTTAGATTTATCTTCATTTTTAAGAGTGACACTAAAATTACGATGTCTCTTTCTCTCTAAATCTCTTTTCAGAGACCCTTTTTTTCTCTACTTACAGACCTTGCGTCAACCCTCACTCAACCGCGAAAACATTAAACATTAGTAGTAATTGTAGAATTTTCATAGTAGTGCATTATGTATGAAGAGCAGTTTGTGACATGTACTAGTGACAGTCTGTGAAGGGTTATGCAGTGGAATTATAGGGTAAGGAGACATTTAATGATATGAAATTACAGGTTAAGAGGCATGTCATCATAGTTCCCTGGAATGGCAACGCATGAGTGGTTTTCTTCATGGATCACATTGCTAGCAATGACGTTTTTCTTTTTTTTTTTATGGATGATAATGGAGTGGTGCACCCGGCAGTTTACGCTAGCAGGGCATCAGTGGAGGATGATAAGATGAGCATGAGGTCAGGTTAGTTAGCCCATTGTGACAAATTCACCAAGATGTTAACACGATGGTTTCCAGGGGGAACCGCATGGAGGTTAACCTGACATGGTATGTTGCTAACAATGGGGTCAAGAGTCCATACTACTAAGAATTCCCTTTGGGAATTAGCCCTTAATTAGCAATGGTGACTCCATTGCGGGGGGAAGGGCTAATTCCAATTACTAATAATCCCCTCACCACAGCGCATGAGTGGTGTCTTGGGTATCACGTGACGATGGACGGTAGGGATAAAAAGACGTCACAAAAAAAAAATTGACGATCGTAAGCGGCTAAAATGTTCTACATGAATAAATGATTTTTGATTCGATTTGATGGTTGCTGTTGACCATCAGGAGGACCGTGTTTGCCATACAGATGACATAAAATTGGTTATTTTAAGTTTAGTTTTCTCAAGTAGTATTACTATGATAATAATAGTAAATTAAAAGGACACGGGTGTTAATTTTTCTTTATGTAATCGGTTGTATAATAAATAATTACAGCGACGTGCCCGCCTCAGACATACATACACCACTAATGTAATTATACCATCAATTAAACACAATTACAGTCGACACTAACTTATTTTCATTTAATTTGTTTATATTATGTTCTTTGTTTGTCTCTTTAGCACGTGGAAATTATTATTATTTCCAAGCATGTGATGTCACCGCCAGTAAAACCGACTTGAAAAGTGAGGGCCTTTTATGAATTTGATTTGGTGGTCTAATATAATCGATTTTAGATGTGTGTATAAGAGAGTTGCCGTCCAGTTTTTTCAGGACATGTCCTAGTTTTTGTAGTGTCCTGGGTTTTAAATAAGTATTTAATTATAATATACGGTTTTAAATTCTAAAATATATTTATTTCAGGAATATTAACGGTAATTTTACTTGTTAATGATCGTATTGAATTGTCGTATACCAATTAATAATCTTCAACAATAGTATATAAAATACATACAATATTTTAATTACTTGAATTTTATTTTAAATTTTTTCACTAAATATTAATTTAATTATTACAACTCTATTACTACGTCCTGTTTTTATACTGAATTGTCCTGGTTTTTAAAATTTAGGCGTTGGTAAATCCAATAATATACACCAATACTGTAAATTTATTGATCATTTATTTTGTATATGATTATTATTATTAAATTTGATGTAAGAAAATGTATAATGTACAAAATAACAATCAATTAATTCTTAATATACGGTTTTTGCTGACAAGTGAAAGTATACCGTATATGCGATATAAATAGATTCTAAAATTTTATATCAATGTCTAAATTCATGATAGATCCAATACATATAATTATAATTGTTGAAGAGTCTCGAAATAAAAGTCTGACACGGAAACACGAGGTCAAATTCCAAATTCAAATTTTAAAAATAGAATTCTATATTTACTATGACACCAATAATAGAATGTTCCAAATTTAAACGGATAACTATAATTAAGATTTTATTTGGACACAATACCGCTCGGTGATAGGCCGTGTATTGGCCATTAACCTTTTTTTGCTACCTGTTTGTGTTATGATACCTATTATTAGTGTTATACGGAGTGAAAAGTGAAATTCGTTTTTTTTTAAATGTCTTGTGTTTATGGCGTCGGACAATAATGTGCGCTGTTATACAGGGTTAAACGTAAAGAGAGGAATGATATAGGTCGCCCTAACAAACAAGTAGAGGCCCTACGCCTTTACAGCGCGAGGAAAGTTTTAGAGTAAAATTTTTCACATGTATTAAAAAGGGATATCGTTAAAAGGGTTACTTGTAAATAATATGTCAGTCGCTCTGACCAACGAGTATGGCTCTACACATCAGTAGGGCGCTAATTCTAGCAAAAGCGACTCCGCGACTCCGGCATCGGCTGTTCTTAAGACCTCCATTGCCATACCCTCTGATGGGGGGACAGTTTTTGGGAAGTTTAAAAAAAGAGCCAATCTTCAAAGATACTCCAAGTCTGTTTACTGTGATCATGAAATTGATAACGTTCTCATAGAAGTATCTCATAGTAAGTGAAAAGTAGAAAATATTTTTAAAATCCTACATACAAACTTTGCGTGCACATGGTCTATTTCGTATGCTAAATTCTAAATATATTTTTGCTATGACACCTCTCCGTGCCAGCATTTTCGTTCTTGTTGAATTTTGGAAGTTATAAACGTA
Source organism: Achroia grisella (assembly GCF_030625045.1). Classification (NCBI taxonomy): domain Eukaryota; kingdom Metazoa; phylum Arthropoda; class Insecta; order Lepidoptera; family Pyralidae; genus Achroia; species Achroia grisella. The sequence goes on from NW_026712699.1 coordinate 223,935, forward strand.
CTATCTAGTATATGATATATCTGAACACAAAATTTAATGGATATATGTCTAGTAGATTTTAGGTGACAAAATGACAAACATTCATCAATAAAGTCATATATTTATATACTTAACATTGTATCGCGGAACTAATTTGAATCTTAATTTTTAGCATAATGAATTCATTATCGATGTCAAATTTAGAAGTCATTATCATATCTATAAAATATTTCTTGTCCTGTTAAAAAGTTGCGCTTTTTCCGTTAAGCGTTATCGATACAACCGACTTCGAAGAAGGAGGAGGTTTAAAATTTGATTTATTAGATTCCTTTTTTTTATGCGTTTTAACCTCGAAAACTTTTTTCTACTTGAATCGATTAGTGTTATTTTATTAGAAAGTTAGTGCTTATTATATGGTTCCAAATTCTGCAGCAATTTTTGAGTTATTCCTAATTTTTGAGTTAGCTTCTAAGTTTTAAGTTAGTCCATTTTATACTACGTAAAGATGCAAGAAAGGCAATGTGTTGTATATATTTGCCACTATCATAGTGTGAAAAATTTATACTGTGGTTAGTACAAAGAATTTCCCGCCACAATAATTTAATTTGAATACTTAAATAGGTTGCACGTAATCGTAATTGCTTCTGAGAAAACCGACGTAGTTTCTTAGAATTTACCTCGTGACAGACTTGGACAACGATCAGTGATGGGGTTAGTCATCAAGGGTACACAAAGTCAGGTCAAACATTTAATAATAATAATCAGAGACAACTCACACAACTCCATCTAGTCTTAAGTTAAGCAGAGCTTGTGTTATGGGTACTAGACAGCTGATATAAATACTTTTTTTTGGTAAATACGTACATAATATACCCGTAGATCAGGGGGAGAAGGGGGTTTCCCATGGGGACATCATAGTGATAACTTCATGGAGAATTTAGCACGGTTGGTTGTCAACTGACTTCATGCTCATCTTATCGTCCTTCTCTGGTGCCCCACTAGCATAAACCGTTAGCGCAGGCGGGTGCACCATTCATTAACATGCGTAAGAAAATAAACGATCATAATCATGAATAGTTTGCACCGTCCGAAGAATCGAACCTACGACCATTGGAAGTAAAGCGGTATGCTACACCGCTAGACCACCGAGGCCGTCTAATTCTTAATATAGTTAAGTCACACTCCTTTGTTCCACTGCCATCCCGCTCCGCCTCCAATGAGGTGAAGTCCTAAAAGTGTTAGGTACTGTAACATTGCTATTATCATATATGAGTCAGGGTCTGCATAGACTAAGGATAATTGTTTATGACTTGTTGAAAACGAAATCAGATGTGTATTGTATAACATAAGTCCGGACCCCGGGGGACTTAACAGGGATTTTTGTTCTCCAACGACTCAAAAATATCTGTTTTGATGCGGATATTTTGGCTTCAATATTTATAGAGCAACATCTCAGGTCTGATATTAGTTTAGAATCGGTTCTAACTTAAATTTCTTTCTGCTCGATGCTTTTTATATATTACTAGCTACTCCCCCAGCTTTACACCGTTGTACATGTATTACATATATAAACCTTCCTCTTGAATCACTTTTAAAGATTTAAGCATACATGGTGACGGACAGACAGCGACAGCGACTTTGTTTTATACTATGTAATAATAATTTAATACAATTTAACTGCCAGAACTATATGAGAGGCCAAAAATCCCCTCGTTGTTAAACAAGCGTAGGATCATAATAATAGCAATACTCAATCATATACATTTCGTTCATCAAAATATACATGATAACTGACAGGCCTGGGACGTTGATCTATAAAACTGACATTCATAATTAGTATAACTACCAAACACATACTACACAAAATACTTGCTAAATGATATAACAAAAAAACTGGTGCATGTTCCATCGTGCTCATCTTCATCTAGAACCGGAGTTCTAGGCCGAACTTTCTTTACGTCAATACTCTTCTATAAACCGTTATAGTAGTTTATTAAAATATCTTTCACTGTAAAACAGCTGTTGCGAAATGTTCCTCCGCTCGATGCCAAGAATCGCTGAATAATTGAACAGTTGATTCTATCCGAGTCCACATCGACGTCTACAGTGCAGTACCTGAATAATTCACATGCACTTTGTAGAACATCCACTAGTTCCAAGTAAACGTTGGTATTCTTAGCCAGATTATACCTAAATTGTAGAGCAGAACAATCTTAAGAGAACAATCTTGATTTTAATAATACCTGTTATAAACACGAAAGTATGTTTGTTATTTTTCACGCAAAAACTACTGAACAGATTTTGATGAACTTTACAGTAATATAGCTTATGCATCAGAATAACACATAGGCTATATTTTATATTGAAATTAAAAGGTTGCGAGACCGCGGGCACAGTTATTATAATAATACAGGACAAATCTCACAGCGCCATCTAGTCCCAAACTAAACATTTGATATAAACACAAATACATTTTATTTTGTTAATACATAGATAGTATATAATACTTCTGAACGAAGATAAACAGTCATACAAATGTACAAAGCTTTATGTTTCGAAAAATGTTATCAAAAATATGTAATTTCCAGCATTATGGAATTAATCTGATTAATAATACAAAAACATGAAAATATGTGTTCAGAATTTGCTAGAAATTTGTATAATAAAGATACTGTTGAATAAAGAGCCTCCTATTTTTAAATATTGCTTGAAAAGAAACTAAAATCGTTTTTGCACTGCCCTTGTTGTAAATTAAGTATTTATTGATCGGCGAAATTGAGGCTAACTAGTGTATAGTGATATAAAAGTAGGTCGCGTTATTATTGGCTGACTTTTTTCTAGGTGGTTGTTATTTTATAGCTGCCGTTACTCATACATACTGTTGGCAAAAATTTTAGAACGTGCCATCCTCGGAAAATGCGTAGAAAGTTCTACATTAATCAATAATATTGATAAGAATTCCATTATAGTTTCTAGCTGGTGTACTACAGAGTAACTTTTGACAGAATCGAATATGAATTTGATATCAAATCGATTACGTATATAATCGATAGAGAGAAACGAAGTTATTAGCCATTTGGATTCCCCTTGCGAGTGCCGGGTCGTCGTGTGGCGGAGAAGGAAACTCCGAGCAGAGTCCGGGTCTTGTGACCTGGGTGTAGGTTTAAGGGGCCTCTTTACCGACTTACCTTAACTGCTCGTGTTTCTCTCTATACCCAGGAGCCAGGAGCCTGCCAATGCTTTAGATACACGTTCTAATATAGAACTTACTGCAGTTCTAGATAGGCCAAGATCTTTTAGAAGATTGTAGGTAGATTTAATTGTACGTATATTACGTAAGTTTATAGCAATTATTATTACAGTATTTACATTATTATTATATAATTTTTGTTTACATATATTCATTTTTATGACATTTAAAGGATGCAGCCACGAAAATATATGTCTATAATGTTTTTGCGAGTAGATTCGAGTCGTAAATGATTACTATGTTACGGCGTAATACTACGTGACTGCTATCTTGTGCTTGGCAGATATTATACGCACGAAACCTTGAACTTGTAAAATTCTGCGTTTATTGAAACAGTAATAATCGACTTTCTTGCTAATTCTCAGATATTTCGTTGAATATCTGAAGACAGATTAAAATTAAATACCATTAGAACGTGCTTATAACTAAGTCCATTTGAATATAGAGTTTAATATTTCTATTCAAGAGATTATAGTGTCATAAATTAGTATTTATTTTCGCATTGTCTACATCTAAACGCCGATGTTTACGTCTAGGTAAGTTCTAACTTAGAGCATTGTTTTTTGCGTTGCTAATTAACATTGCAATGTTAAATTACACGTATATGTAAACAACATATTCTTCATTCTTTTTCAGGTGTTGAAACCTTGTTTAGTCTTATAGTGAACATAACGTAATATCTTCATCAAAGTCTTGTTAGAGATGCAACTCATCCATCAAATTAAGGTTCAAAACTTTTTAATTACGTTTCACGGTAACTACTGTATCTTTGTAACGTTTATTATGCATAAGATTGTTTTTAAATTGGATCTAAATTCCTAGGAACGGATAGTATGTTGGGTAATGATATTTAAAACTGTGTCTTAAGTATGTGACGTAGTTAACATAAGAGCTGTTGCAAACCGTATGTACCAAGCAACTAGTACGTCACCTGTGACAAAGTACCGTGTCGTTGCTTCGGAATTATAGTTACTTAGGTTAGATAGTAGATCGTTAGCTAATGTAGTTATCTAGTTATTATAGTTACTATCTTACCCGCATTTAAAATCGTAAAATTCTAGATTTTATCATCATTATATATATATGACGCAAAAAATATGTACCCATTTTTACGAAAATTGTGCGGAGGGAGGATTATGAAATTTCGCATATAAAGAAGGAGTGCAGAATGCTAATATTTATTTTTAATAAAGCATAAAAATACACGAAATCTATAAAAATAACATTACTCTACCATTATATTAAACGATTGATAAAACGTCTATGTCAAATATTGTAAATATTATTAATTGTCAAATCAGCGGATCAAGGTTTGTTTCTATGCTGTTGTCAAAATAATCTGTATATCAATACAAGTCAAGCAAGTCTTAGACAATAGAACCATAATTTAAATTTATTATGGTTGAATTTCGACAAATCGGCAACAACTAGTTTATTAAAATTGAGATTTTGTTTGCAACGTTGTTCTAATATACTCTTTTCCTCATTCAACCTAACACATATACACCAATCATTAGTTTATATTAAAGTTTTTGTTAATATATAAAACCCACATATTTCAATACTTAAATAGATATGAGGTTTTGCATATTGGGTTTACAATAGTATTATACATAGTTAATTTAAATGGTCATAAGTTTTCTAATTATAATCCTGTTTATGATCCTAAAATAAATAAATAAAATGGAACGGCGTTGCATAATAAAGCATACGAGATATATCAATAGCTATTATAGTGTGGTCTACGTAATCTAGGCTAGTGGCACGTGCCTGTGCCTAGGTCCATGTCTCTAACATGTCACATAGAGGCTGCCTTCGCGAAATATTGGCAGGGCTGTGAATTTTTCTAGATTGTAATCATTATTTCTGCATGATTTGTTACAATATTGTTTAAAGAGATGATGACGGAATTATTCGAATTGGTTGGTAGAAATGATGGGAAATTTTAAAGTGAAATAGTGGCTATAAATAAATTTTAGTTTTTAATTTTCATTAAATTTTAAAAACATTAATATTAAAAAAAACCTTTCCTCATAAGTGAGCCCTAAGGCTATAATTATGTTTACTACAATATTTCAAAATGCAATGAAAAATATATATAAATCGTAATTAAATATTTTTCATCGCACATTTGCATGCGTCTGTTTTAACAAAGTTTATGTTATATGTTAGATTAATCATTAAAAACTTGAAAAAAAAAAGACGTTAATATTGATTTTTTTTTATATTAATAACATTGGCCATTTTCATTTGTTTATACATGTATTCTTTACATGCACAATTATACGCACCGAATTTCAATTGAGATACGATATCTATGATAAACTATGCTATATAATTTCTTTCTCTTATCTGTGAGATAATAAAATTAAGTAATTCATTTTCTACGAAGAAAACAATTTCCTGTTTCATAATATGATCATCTAACAACAGGAAGGAAACACTGCTTTTATATATATTTCTACCGTATTAGCAGTAGCCCGTAAATAAAAAGGATATGGTCTATCTGCGTATTAAATTTTATTAGAATCCGGTCAGCCATTTATATGTAATTAAGTAAGAAACATCTTTACGGACTTTCACATTTATAATATTTATAGGATAGAAAGTAGGATAATACATTCTATGTTTAGAATCGGAATTTATTTTATTATTTATTTAGAGAAAGCTAAGTGCCTTATAATTACGATGGTCGTTCAATTAGTATAATTAGAATCATAAACAATATTTACTTATTTATTCCAAATAGGTTTGCCAACTCCAATATACATCGTTAAGTTATTTAATCGAAGTCAGGTTTACTCGTTAGAGCTTATTAGTATGTCAATTACAAGCGAATATTAACATTAATAAATTCTAGGCAATATCAATAAATTTTAATGGACATCTGTTCATATTTAGTAAACAGTAGATATATGTATATAATAGCTGTGCCTGCGGTTTCACCCGCAAGTAATTTATAGCCAGATGTATAAACTATATTACTCTAAAGTTTCATAAAAGTCCATTCAGTAGTTTTTGCCTGAAAGAGTAACAAACATCCGTCCATACATACTCATAAACTTTAGCGTCTATAATTTTAAGTGAACAGTAGCAATCTGTATCAGTTTTTAATGATGGAATATGGGAGGTCAATATTTCGAGTAGTTTTTTTTTTTATTTTTGACGAGGACAACCCTGTTTTGTATTCCGTCGACGGGAAATTGTGACTCCGTGTAATGAATACTGAAGCTAGGTCACACACATATGTAGCGATACCTTTATTGTTTTTCTCTTATCTATATAGTTAATTTATATGAATGTTTTAGTCGAACTGAGATAAGGCAGTGAAATTACAGGATTAGAGGCATGATATTTTAGTCCTTCAGAATGATGACGAATCGCGGATGTCACTTAATGTCACATCACAGATGTCACATCTGGATTAACGGTGGTACTCCACCTTACATTACTTCTCCAACTTCTTGCCACGCACAGCCACATTGTGGAATGACTTTCCGGCATGGTATTTACGAACAGATTGAAACCTTCAAGAAAAAAGCTTATTCCTTCTTAAAAGGCCGACAACGCACTTATAATTCCTCTGCTGTTGCCGGTGCTCATGGGCGGCGATAATCAATTACCATTAAGTTAGCCGCAAACTTGTTTGTTCTTTTGCTATAAAAAAATGCTCGTAGTGCCGTTTTACATATAGGTTTTTTAATTTGGATAATGGAATGATGCACCCTCCGGAGCTGACGGTTTACGCTGGCTAGGAGAGGATGATCTGATCAATCTTGGCAAATACCAATTTACCACGATAATTTCCAGATGGAGGTTATCTGACATGGCACATTGCCATCAATGAAGTTATTAGTTCACATTACTAACAATTGCTTTCCCCAATATATATACCATCTGGTGGCCCTTATGTGTTACTCCAATTATATAAAAAAATTCAAGTCCAGATCACACTTGACCGGATTATAAAGTCAGCATTGCAGCATGTTAGTGTTTCTTTCGTTGTTTGTATTGTTACAGTTAATAACGAGCCTGAAAGAGATTAGATAAAAGTGCTTGAATAACTGTTCTACGCGTAGCTAAGAACAGATAAACAGTAATAAAGAAATGGCAAATATAAACGTAATTATCTACAAAAATAAAGAGTACTACATAAGCAATTGAATAAAACAATAGGCATGAATAACTAAACTTTTTTTAACCTACTATTGTTATGTCTTTAGTCGGGTATTTACAATTTTTAGGGATTTTGTATATTAACATTTATCTACAATAGTAAGGAGTCATTCATAAGCAATGGAATAAAAAATAGGCATGAACAACTAAACTTTTTTTTAACCTACTAGTATAATGTCTTTACCCGGGTATTCACTACTTTTTGGAATTTTGTATATTAACATAATATATATATCTATTTGTTACTCTGGAATAACGTACCTTTCGAACACTAAAGTTATTTCTTAATTATTCTTGACAAAATCTATATAATATTAGTATAAATAATTCACCCTGTACACCCTGTACACCCTGTACAATTACGTAGGAAAACCTTTCTATTAAGAAAGTTCTTCGGAAACAAAAATATATAGTTACTTTTACGTTACGTTACTTATAAGCCTATAATGCAACAGAATATATGTATGTGTTATATATATTGTGTCAGACTGCCTCGGTGGTCTAGGGGTTTAGCACTTCTTAATTACGATGGTTACTGATTCGATTCGTGCACGATATAAATGTGTTTATATTCATGAGTATTATAAGTTTGTATTGGATTGAATATTTCCTATTTATTTTATGTATTTTAATTCTATTAGTTGTTTAATATAAATAACTACAGGCACTGCTTAGATTGCGAGACTATATAGCGCTATATGAATTGTCCAGAGTTATTTTTACTTATAAAATTAGAAAAGAAGTTGTGTTTGTCACAAATATACAGTAGAATTTAATTTATCCTTTACAAGTCGCTAAATAATTTGCCGATAATGCAACTTTATGTATATATTACATTGTACAGTTGCGGCGTACAACCTTGAGCTTTTGTTGAAAAAATAATAGTTTTTATGCTACAGAAGACTGGCTTAGGCTAAACGAGACAACCTTGTCAAAATCACTGTTCCGTAATAGGTCTTAGATATATGCTAAGGCCAGGTGAGTGAGGTGCTGCAACCATTTTAATAACGTGCGTATAGATATATCCCAGAGAATTATTAAATTAGTTGGGATAGAAGAATTATGTTTGTTTTACCGTGGTAGACTTTATTAAAAGTCGATTGTGTAACTCAGTCTCACCAGCGCGGAAAGGGGATTGTTAGTAATGTGGACTGATGATCTTATTGCTAGCAATGTACTACGTCAGTTGACCTCCACGCGGTTCCCCCTGGAAACCATCGTGATAAATTTGTCACGAGGGAACATACTAACTGACATCACATTATGCTCATTTTATCATCCTCCTCTAGTACCCAGCTAGCGAAAACTGTTAGCAGGCGGGTGCACATTACATTGTCATCCAAGAAAAAAAAATTAGACACATCTTTACAGTTCCCACCAGACCCAGACCGATACAAACCATCATACTTATAAATACAAATGTTAACACCGTGCGAAGATTCAAACCCGCGACCGTCGGCAATAGCGGTATGCTAAACCGCTAGACCACCGTTTATGTGTATAACATAATCGTTCGAATCTTCGCACGGTGCAAATATTTGAATTCATTAGTAAGATTGTTTGGGTGTTTTACTGTGTATAATATATATGTATTTAAAAAAAATATCTATGTATTTGTATCAGTTGTCTGTTGCTCATATACAAGCTTTTCTTAGCTTGGGTCTATATGGCGCTGTGTGAGTTGTCTTTGGTTTATTATTATGATTTTTATGCACTCGGCCATCGCACGTGCACCGATAAACTAGGCTATACTATCCATTATGGAGCCCACCAACGTAACGCCCCTGACATATATAAATAAAAGTCGCCGAGGCCGAACATGGCCAGGAAATCAACAGTTTAGAAGTATATTGAAAACTGAATGACCCGCGTAACTTCGTCTGCATTACACTTACTTCATTTTAATCATTACATGGCCAATTTACAACACATAAGCTATAATTAGTATCTTTTTAAATTATAGCTTATGTGTTGTTCTGATGTATATATATATATATATATATATATATATATATATATATATTACTGTAAAGTTTCATTATCACTGATACTCGCTTATTTCAGTCGCCAAGGAACTTGTTATTTTTGCCATGTTTCGGTAGGAAGGTACGATATGGTAGTGAAATTAGAGGGTACACAAGCATAATGCCGTAGTCGTGATCCTATCAGTAACTCATGAATGGTACTATGGTAGTTGCAAGATGGTACAATAAAATAAATCTTACCATATGATTATGGTGGTCAGAACACTGTCGAAATATCAATTCCAAACATGCTAAGATCCTGTGTATGATTTTTTGTATTGGAGTAGGTGTTTTTTATGTATACAAAATGTGTATTTATATGTCTATAGTTGTCTGCTACTTATAACATAAGCCCTGGTTAGCTTGGGACTAGATGACGCTGTGTTAATTATTCTGAGATGATATATATTTCAAAAATATTCAATCTCAGGCTTAAGTACAGTAATCCAAATTTAATGACCAAACATGAACCCACATCGAATAGTTGCTTATTATCTAGTATTCTCATAGTTTCAAAAAGAAATCTAATATGACAAGGCCATTAAGCTTGAGCAATAGCATTGTTTGAATGCCGAAGCATCAGGGTTGACAAAACCTAAAACTTTCTGCCATCATACTTATAACATTATAAATGCGAAAGTTTGTGAGTATGGATGGATGTTTGATACTCTTTCTCGCAAATAACTACTGAATGTATTATAATGATATTTTGTAGTAATGTAACTTAAATATCAGAATAACATATAGGCTATAATATTGAAAAGATATTGTGTACAGTCGTTGACATTGACGAAGAACGAAGACAGTAAGTGTATCTGCAAACGAAGTTGCGCTGGTCAGCTAGTATAAAATAGAGCTAAAAATTTCCTACGTTTATTTATTTAATTAATTGTGAACACGTTTATATTAGGCACTTCACCCTCATATATCATATTTTGACGAAGAAAAATTGGCGAAGAGATGAAATGGCGCATGGGTTTTTACATGTTCTATACAATAAATAGGTTACACAAAATTAAAATCTTAACATAAATATGTCTAGGTTTAATATTTACTCAAATTTTAATTTAATTTTTGTTTCACACAATATTGTAGTCTAAAACAATTTTGGATGCAGTGAAATATTGTCATAAATTTATCAAGCAAAACCCAATGTAAATCAAATGTACACAATCACATAAGGATGATGGTGTTTCATATATTGTAGGTACTAGAGAAGTGTCGTACTTGTTTAATGATACTCACACGTTATTTATATTATTAGTCGGGTCTTAACACGAAAACTTAACTTAATTTTATGGCAAATAAATGTTTTAATTTACTTCTCTTGACGTTTCGAATAGGTTGCACTAGCCGTGGTCACGAGCTGACTGGAGTAACAGCGATGTCAATGTATATGATACTCACACGATTGGCAACCCTACCAGGGTTGCCAGCGTACTCACCGGCAAACAACTCGAGTGCTTTATCTATACTTATTAACAAACAATGTGTTTACGTCACGGTACACACGGCACCATTCTGAATGTAACTTTAATTGCTCAAATATCACAGTCTGCAGGAAATTGTTCTTTATTTACTTTGAATGGCTAACAAACAGGTCGTTTACCTAATGAAAGTAGTGACCCTCTGCTCTAAACATGATCATCACAAAACACTATATTTACGGTAAATGACCATGATAGGAGGCTTCAAGGATAATTTCCATGTACATTACAACTAAACGAACAAACGACTTTCTTCATTTTTGTTTAAAATAGTGTCTAATATATTTTTATTAAAGCAAACTTATGAAGTTACGTTTGAAACCGTTTTATATAATGCCACAACCTTATGGAAATTCAACTTAAAAGAAACACCAATAAATATAGAATTTTACAAATGTCTAATTAAAGGTATCTCATCCCATTTTATGATTATTTTTGTATTACAACATGAAGTTGGATTTACCTATGAATTAGACCATAAATTGTAGCCCCAAGTATACAAATAAACAAGAGATACATCTAGATATCATCTATCTAGTCTACAATAGGCAAATGAGACATCTATTATTTTGCATTTTATTTTCTGCAAGTACTAAGTATTTTTTTCAAATTCATCAGATTTTAATATCAGTATCGGATCGGATAGATTGCGAATCGTATTGGACGTGTTTGATTGGTTAACATATTATACATAAAATAATAATATAAACATATGTTAATAAAGAATACTCAAAATGTAACTGATCTGTGGAAACTGCCTGGTTATCAATGTGGTTGCTATAACAATTGTCTAGAAACAAGATTTTCCAACAGTTACACAGTTCTATTCTATTCACAAGGTTAAAGATCAAGTAGCGATGCGGTGTGACGGAAAGTATCCTAACAGGCTTTGTGATCACCTGAACATGTATTACTAGACTAGCTGGGACGTACCGACATCGACACCGTGAAGGACTGTTATGACGTAAGTTGCAACGTATACAGCATAATGCGAAATAGATGATAGTTATTTCAGAACCTCGACTCTGCGAGTGAGTTTTTATTTGGATGTGCTTGTTTTGTGACTTGACTTCTTTTATGTCATAAACATATAGCGTGAATCCTACAGATTATAAAACCAATTCTGACAAAAAAACCGCTTGACGTCCTCGGTAGTATAGCGGTTTAGCACTTAACACCGCCTTACTTCCGATTGTCACGGGTTCGACAAACATTTGTATAGAAGAGTATGATTGTTTGTATCTGTCTAGGTATTTTCTATGTATGTATTTTAAAAAAGTCGATGTATATGTATCAGTTATCTAGTACCCATAACACAAGCTTTAGCTAGCTTAACTTGGGTCTAGATGACGCTGTGTGAATTGTCCTAAGATTATTATATTAAGAGTAAGAAAAAAAAAATATTTGGCGCATACAAATGCTTGAGAGTATGATTGTTTGTGTTATTTATACATTATGTGTGTACTTACAAAAAAAGGTATCTATGCATTTCTATCAGTTGTTTAGTACCCGTAATATAAACTTCACTTAGATTTTGACTATATAAGCACTGTGTGAATTATTATTATTTACAAGGGAACTCAGTAGAAAAAAATTACGGGTACGTTTAGTTTTAAGTTAAAAATACCTTTGCATCGGTCTCAACTATTTCACCTATTTCTACTATATGTATATAGGTAAAACTTATGTTTTAGTCACGATGTCAACCTTGAGCATTAAGTACGACTGTACTTAATTATGAACCGCAGAAATTCATTTAAACGCTTCGTTTCGTTCAAAACACAAAGGAAACGTTTGTTTATGACTCGAAAATGTAATAAGGAGTCTTGTAAACCACACTAGAGCTGAAATAAGTTAACCGCAATTCTCACTCGATTGTATATAACTATATTTGTTTATCACATGTGCTGAGGACACCGTATTTAAAATTTGACGACCTTTCCAGGAGGCAAGCCTGTTTAGGTGCTATAAACCTACAAACACATGCATAGGGTTTTAGAATATTATGTTGGTCTCCTATTATTGTATCAAGATTTGAAATATATAATAAAATCTGCGACTATAATTTAAAGAAGTTGAATAATGTCTTGTAACTAGCAACTTAATTATGGACACGTGACAAGGTTAATAGAGATGTACAAATGAAAGTTATCAGCGGAACCCACGTAATTGTGTTTTGTAATAAAATTATTATTTTATTGATGTTGCATCAATATAGAATAAACAACATTACAATTTACAATTATAATTGTAATTAAGTACTCATACTCGATACCTGCGGAGGCAATGACAACAACAATAATGTTTGCGTCATTTCATCGCCTCTGCACTACACGTTTATGCTACCAGGAGTGCATAAATTCCAGTTGGTTTCTGCAACTGGCTAAGTGCATATTTGCTTGCACAACCGGTCACCGCTCCGCCCGCTCCGGGCAAGCACCGCACGTTCGCGCCGCACACAGCATTGAAAATTACGTCATGCATTTTATTTGGCCTTATGTGGTAGAGTTGCACGTTTGTAGTACGTATGAATAACGGTCGGTAAGTTACTTGAAACTTCCTACGTATTTCTGCTTGCCTGGTACTTCAAGTGATTGTAAGGATTGAAAAGGACCCTTGGAGTACTTACATTTTATTTTTTTAATTGTATTTTCTTAAGTAAGTACAACTAATAAATGGTTAAAACTATTAAAATAGAGGCTATGTTAATGTAATATTAAAAAAGTTTGTTTATATACGTTATATACTTTTATATAGATTGTGATGAAACTTTAGTAGGGACTGAAGATGCAGAATAAAAAAAAAATCTTTTCTGATGACGTTAGTCCACATAGTCCACGTTACACAACTAAACACTTTTTCCTTAATGTGACATTGGACATGCATATAGCGGGTACATATATCAGGAATGGCAGGTACTACATAAGGACAACCTCGTTTATTTATATAATTCAGAGCTTTAAAATAAACATGTTTGGTATAAGGCTTTGTTACATATCAGCTAGCAGATACAATAATAAGTGTTAACTTTTTTTGGATTTGGATATAATAATTTCGCCACAACAAAAATAAATAACGTAATTTTTACTTTTTTTAAGATGTCACTAGGTCTCGGATAACAAAGTACGCATTCGTTATCTAAAAAGTTCTTGTACATATTATCTGTGAATTACTTGTATGCTCGTCGCATTAATCAAACTTACTATGTTTGTTATTTATTAAAAGTAGTTAACTTATGAACAGCTAGCCAAAACTTAATTTTAAAATATATTTACTATTCATTGTATGAAGTACAGAAGCAAACTTTATTAATTAGGAACAACTATTTTTGTTACTTTATCACGTAGCCTAGACTAATCAGAAAATATTAATAAAATATAAGCTTCTAAACAAGAAAAAATGTAATCAGAGAGATCTAATTAAGGAACTCGCATTCGCGTTCATTATTATTCCGGATTTATTGCGAGACGGGTTTTGTGGCATCATTTCAGCCGTTTTCGGTAATGTCAAGTTTGGTTTCGTGACCGTTGTTCGATAAGGTTTTATTTATATTTCTCCTTTCGTGAACTAAAACTACATATTTCGTGAGGTTCAGTCGCTTTGTCATTTTTTCAAGGCCTTTTATATTGGTAGGTATTTTCTCTATATATTTTTAAACTTTTCTTTTTATGTTGGGTAGGTACATACATACCCTCTGATCGCTTCTTTGTCCCATTTCAAAAGGAAGCGAAATGACAACCATTTATATTACGACGGACTGAACCGAGATTCGAACACCTAGCGCTGCCTTAGACTCGTCGTATCCATCAGACTTAGGACACAGGACTTACCCTTCAGCCGGTTCATAACTCCTTCCGTGAGTTTGTAGTGGTTGGTTATGGATTATCTTTTTTTTATATAACTGAAGTCGTAAACATTCTGATGATTATATAATAACGCTTGCTATAGACATAAGTGGATACCCTGTTTTTGATTTATTTTAAATTACATTTATTCCTTCCTTTCCTCACTCGCTCCGCGAAAAGTTAAGTGACCAGTGTAGTAGTCTAAATTCTTTCCTTTTCCTTCATACACTATTACATCAAGGTGTTTCGAGGCTTTGCCACACTCCAATCTGTCCGGAACTGCAGCTATGTTGACACCAATCCTCATAGCGTCAATATTTATGATCCTTGGTACTATTTCTTCTTCTTTTGCAGCTGTGGTCCTGCCTCCATCATAAGAGTTTGTTCTGCGTTCACCAGTATTATTATGGTTTTATTTCAATTATTTAACTTTTGAACATTTGCATCTTTAATGACTTTGTCATTATTTTTATTGTTTTTCGTCATAGCCAATTATATACTAAAGGTGTCAAGTCCCACGTGGTGTTAATTAGTGTTTAATGAAGTGCGATGATAACATTTATTGGACATGTGACATTGTGTTTATTCAATGATACCTGTTTATAATTATCACCTATCGGAGTTATCCAAATAACAAATATGGCGGTGCTTACGACACTAAGTTATTGAAAATGTCATTGATGTTCACAATTTAATAAATAATATCATTGAATTGTATTTTATGATCCTAATTGATAACCTCTTTTTTTAAACAGTTAAAAATAGGGACTAAATTTAAACCACCCTTTTTGTCTCCAGAATAAGAACCTGAACTGTTTATAAATTAATTTTAGAAATTATGCTACTCACTGTATTTATTATTTGTGTCCTCTAATAAATATAAATAGAGGCTGCAAAAATAAAACGTCTTAATATAGAAGGTATTTTTGAACTGAACATTATTAGCATAGCACGAGTTGAAAGTTCGAGGTCGATTTCACCCACGAATTGCCCTAATTTTAGTATTGTGCATAGACTCTTACCTTTAGTAGACTACTTTAGTTTGGCACTAGATAACGTTTAGTGGGTAGTAAATGGTAAACAAGCATACGGCCTATCTGACGGTAAATGGTGACGGCCTATGGACACCTGAAACACCAGGGGTGTTAAGCGTTGTCGACCCTTAAAAACCTTAATATAACCTTTTTGAAAACCCTCTGCTGTAGTCTCTCAAAACCTCTGCAGGTTGTTCATCCCACAATCTAAGTGTACGCGGGAGGACGTTCTGTGAATTCCACCAACTTGAGTTCCCTGTCCATTGCCGAATGGATCTATATGAATTATTAATTTGTTTTTCTAGTACTCTAAGGTATTCGTGTGATATATCTCTCTCTACTTCGGCCTACTACGGCCTCGGTGATCAAGCGATTTAGCACACCGCTTTAAGTACTTCCGATGGTCGCGGGCACGATTTCTCAGACGCTGCAATTTTTTGCATTCATGAGTATGCTTGTTTATATTGGTCTGGATATTACCTATGTAAATTATATATGTGTTTAGAAAATGCTTTTAAGTATCTATATCAGTTGTCTAGTACCCATAACAGAAGCTCTGCTTAGCTTATAACTAACTAGATGATGCGTGAGTTGTCCTGTATTATTATTATTTTTCTTTTTTTCCTTTTTTCTTTATCTTTTATACATTTAAAAGAAGGTAATACACACGGGCCTTAGCCAAGTGTGGGAGAGGTTGTGCTGGGTGAAGATATTGTTGAGGAGGTTAAGAATTTAAATATTATTATTATTTCTGTATCTTTACTCATCACAGAACAAAACGACTGGAGCGTTAACAATAGCAACTGTATAAAATTGTCCTATAGCCGACGGCTTAATGCAAAGTCTGTAGCATTTATGCATGTATGTATATATAGCAAATATTCATCCTGACTGAACCGGGATTATCTCAGAGCTCCTCATAACGTTCCCGTTTGTATTTTCGTACGACACTTGATAGAACCTTTGTTCACGAAACCTTGAATATATTAGAAAGGACTTGAAAATTTAATATAGAATAGTTTGGAAGTTTTGGACCGTTGCAATGATCTAATCTTTAGCCGTAACT
The DNA here is from genome assembly GCF_030625045.1 of Achroia grisella. NCBI lineage: Eukaryota > Metazoa > Arthropoda > Insecta > Lepidoptera > Pyralidae > Achroia > Achroia grisella. The sequence goes on from NW_026712699.1 coordinate 240,796, forward strand.
GGCTGTGCCTGCGGTATCATCTGCATGAAATTTATAGCCTTTGTTTTATTCTTACGTATAAGCTAAGTTTCATTAAAATCTAGTCAGTAGTTTTTCCGTGTAAGGTTAACAAACATCCATCCACACTGACGAACTAGTGGTCCGCTTTGATTTCTCACGGTTTTTCACAATCTTCTGGTGTTAGTTTTCGGTGGTCTACCGGTGTAGCACCCCGTTTTAATTCAATAGTCGCGGGTTCGATTGCACCTCACGCGGTGCAAACATTTATATTCATGAGTATGATTGTTTGTATTGGTCTAGTTGTGTTCTATTTCTGTATCTGTCTATTCTTCTTCTTCTTCTTTCGTTTTAATGTCGACTAAATCTGTCTATTGAAAATCAGTTGTCTAGTACTAATAACATAAAATACTATAACATGGGGTTTTTCAAGAAGGGTATTTAAAGTTCGGCCGCGCGCACGTGACCCCTGGTGTTTCAGGCGTCCATAGGCTACGGTAACCGTTTATCATCAGATGGGCCTTATGCTTGATTACTGACGTAAACAAAATATGCTCTGGGTAGCTTGGGACTGGTTTTATTTCAATTTAAAATATGTTTTAATGAAATCACAGGTGAAATGTCCCCATTGTCACAATCTTATTTTATAACTTGCTTTTATTCGCGGTTTCGCTCGCATTGAATTAAAAATATTTATTTTTATTAGTAAAAAGTATCCTATGTTCATTCTAATACCCCCAAGAACATGTGTACAAAATGTCATAATTATCGGTTCAGTAGTTTTTGTGCGAAAGCGTAACAAACATCACTTTCACATTTATATTATTGTTAAGGTTATTATTTATAACAGTTACTTACCCTGGTGGGTTCAAATGTAAAAAGAAACCAACCTCCTGAGGTGTGATGTTATACGAGTACATGGATGGACCCTTATATAAATTTATATAACCTTATACCTTATAGGTTATAATTATGGTTACACGATAACAACCGCAGCCTTCACGATAATAGGAGCACAGACTTGTAGCTGCGTGCCATTCATTAACATATTATGTTTATTTAAAATACATCAAATAATCTTAAATTATATTACATGGATAGGGCTGTCGATAAGTAAAGCGTAGTATTAAAATCATTACATACTATAAAATAAAGTCGCTGTCGCTGACTGTCCCTATGTACATATGCTTAAATGTCTAAAACTACGCAACGTATTTTGAAGCGGTTTTTTTTAACAGATAGAGCGATTCTAGAGGAAGGTTTATATATGTAATACATGTACATCCGTGAGAAGCCGGGGCGAGAAGCTAGTATGTAAATAAAATAAATAAATAAGCGTTTTATTTCTTTAAATAGCAAGAATATTACATGCATTTCCTAATTATTTATGCAATAATAATTTAATATTGACTGGCAATAATAATTAACATTTCATTAGGTTATTTCTTTTTTATATTTTGGTAGCCATTTAAGGAAGGAGCCTCTTCCAACCTTTTCTGACTATAGACAGAGATGTCTATAGTCAGAACCGTCCAAATGGGCCCTGCCAAGTCCATGTATTAAACGTAATACGTATATGTAAATCTTAACATCGTGTATATAAGGTCGTTATTTACTTGTGGGAGTCAGAAATTCAATCTCTTTTACTCATTTTTGTTCATAACATCTTAGCTACTTAAATTTGATATTAAGTAAATATACGTTTGACTCAACAAAATTATTAATAATTAATAAAAAAATATTTACATTTTACTTATCTATTCACGTCATTTCAGTCAACGCCGTCGTTTTAATATTTTTTATTTGAAGCACATTGTTTCTTAAATTTAAATTCGTGTTTGTTCATGGAATACAGACTTTTTGTAATAATAATAATAATAAATTTATTTGTAGATTTTGGGTATAATACATATATGATGTTGTATAAAAACGTGGCCCTTGCAAAATCTGCTTATCAAGCATACAGATCTTAAAGTTAATTAAATTATCGATTTTTTATATAATTAAAAATAGTATACGTCAATTTGTATCTATATAAATCTAAATGTCATGAGCCTACCTCATGACATTATATAATTTATTATTATACAATATATAATTTATTATTTTAGGATTCCATAAATTCTTTAAATTGCTTTCAGCAAAAGATTTTAAATGAAATTGGAAAGCAAATCGTTGTCAAAGTACAATTTTTTATTCAAATTGTTATAAACGTTTGTGAAATGATATAGAAAATCTCTCTCTATCCAACCCATGTTCCTAGTTTATCTGGGGTCGGGTCTCCTGTACATCTGCGCCAGAGAACTCTGTTCTGGGTTGTCTGTATAGTAAGGTTGTCTTGGTCCATCTGCGTCTTAATATTGTTCCGCCAAGTGGCACGTGGTCTGCTCTTGCCTCTGGTCGAGTTTGGTATCTTGAGCACTTTTTTTTACCACGTCTTCGCGTCTTTGGATATGGCCATACCATAACCGACATTCTCTCATAATAGAGAAAATATCACCTTTTGTATAAAATATTAGTTTTGAAATTATGACAAGTTTATTTTTAATTCTATACTATTAATGTTATTACTTATTTGATACATTATTTATTAGGAATAATTAGTTTTTATCGATTTTTCTATATTAGAACATACTGTGATTTGTATATAAAACTTAATTCAATGCGTGTTCAATAGGAATAACAAGTAACAAATAACAGTGTGACAGCCCTATGCATAGACAATGCATTGAGAGCATCGCGTGCTAACTAGCTCTGACACGCTCAAGAAAGCACGTACAGATAACACGTTTATAATAATTATAAGGCCGCTGCTCGGTACAGGAAAATTGTTCTGCATACGTCAATATGTCTAGTCTAGAGATTCATTGTGATTATACTACAACCACATAGCAACCTGCCCCGGAGAGACAAAAACGTAGCTAAAGCTATAGGACTAAAAATATAGCACGTTTGAGAAATCCGCTCTTCTGTCCATAATTTTATGGGGGTGGGGGTGGGTGGGGGGGGGGGGGGGGGGGGGGGGTTGTTAGTAATAGTAATATTATTTCAAGACAATTAACACAGCTCGATGTAATCCTTTGTTTTATGGGTATTGATACATGTACATTTTTTATAATGCATTCATAATATACATAGGAAATAATCAGACCGATACAAACAAAAAACTCATGAATACAAATGTTCGTGCCGTGCGAGGATCGAACCTGCGACTATCGGAAGAAAACCGAGGCCGTCTAGTAATGTGGACAGACGACCCCATTGTTAGTAATATGAAGCTAAGTTGATTAGCAGTTCTTCTGGCAACCATCGTGGGAAATTGCCATTTTCACTAACTTGACTTTATGATTTATTTATGAACTTCGACTGGTGCCCACAAACATAAACGGTTAACGTAGGCAGGTGCCCAGTTCATTATCATATATCATAAAAAAAACCCCGTCGCAGAGGTAAGGGGATTGTAGAGTACTAGTACATAAATGGTTGTCACTTATTATCAGGTGGAACGTCAGCTTGTTTACAATAGTAATTACATTAAAAACAACATAAATATAGCATTCTGGTACTAATCATAATTCATTCGTACTAGCTGACCCCTATAACTTCGTCTTAATCACACGTACTTGACATTTATAATTATATTTCGCCCAATTTACATTATATTTTTTTAAATTGTAGCCTATCTCTTACTCTGATGTGTAAGCTATATTAATGTTAATTTTCATCAAAATCTGTTCTGTAATTTTTGTGTGAAAGAGTTATTACTCTTACACTTAACATCTCATCAACTCTTAACATACAACCATCCATAGTCGCAAGCTTTCGCGATTATAATATTAGTAAGAATTTCCATGTTGCTGTCGTTATTTTTTATAACTATCCCTCCTGAAAGTTGTAATATCAACAATCTGTCTACGCTCGTTCTCTGCCAAGATATCCACTTTACTAGACAGCAATAAAACTTTACTGACAGGACGTAAAACTTAACTTGATCTGACCGTGCGGTGCCTCAAGTTATTAAGTTTTATAACACGTGTACTGATCCCAAGTAGACTTATTACTTAACTTACGGTGGTATAACACCCTGGTGCTTGAAAAAATAGTCAAAATAAACTTTTTTTTCTTATTTACTTTCGTCCATAAAATATATTTTTTTTATACTACGATGGTGGCAAACAAGCTGATGAACCCATCTGATAGTAAATGGTTACCCTATGGTAGCCTATGGACGCCTGAGACTCCAGGGTTAATATACCCTTCTTGAAAACCCCATGCCATAGCCACGCGAGAAAACCTCGGCAGGTAGTGCATTTCACAATCTAAGTGTACGCGGGAGGAAGCGCACTGTCCGAGACCACTTAGGTGACCCATAGGAGACCACTGGCGTGCGGAACTTTCAAATTATTTGTTAAAACCAGGGTTAGAATCTATTTAAGTATAAATAATAGGAGATACCACTCTTCTAGCATTGTTTGTCATGTATATTCTTATATATATACTTAGAGATAAATTTAAATGAAATGGTAATTTCATTGTTGCAGTGTATGAAAACGTATGTGGAGCTGGAAGTCTGCCAGGGGGCGTACGAGGTGTCCTGCCCCGATGGCAGGTGCAGGACAGGGGCTGCGCTGGGCCTCGACGAGATCTCAGCGCTGGTGGAGCCATCGGTCATGGAGAAACACCGCAAGTTTAGACTGAACCATGGTCAGTACCATATAACTATTTGACCTAAATACATTTAGTGTATAGTTCTATCTGTGCGGCTATCTCATCTATTATTTTTTACTTTTCTCATGTTTGCATATTACCTACCTGTTCGATATTTAATTACGTTTCCCTAAGGTTGCCTTGAAAGGATTGCTTTAAGTAATAAGGCCGCTTTATTATAACTATACATGTTTCCTTAATATGTTTATGTTTTAATTACTGTATGTTAAAAATAAAGTATATTCCATCTATTATACCCGTGCATATTCCTTTATAAGCTGCGTTTTGATTGACGGCTGAGATAAGTTTACTATTTCGATGGAATAAGGAATAGTAAAAACAAAAACATGATTTATAATTCAAAAGAATCAAATAGTTAAGGAAGGTAACTCGTTATCTTAAACACAAAAAATAGTCTAATCGTGAACATTTTTTTTGAAAGCGATGCAAATTGGACAGAACAGTTAGAAGCCTCGTTTAACAAAACAGTGAGATTTCAATTTAACTGACTGAATAAGTGTAACTGACTGAGTTTTTAGTATTACAAAATCTGAAGGCATTCTTGTATAAAATCACTAAGTTAGCACAGTAAGACACTTGCTATTTTGTTGGTACAGCGCAATATTTCGCCAGACATATTTCACTAAACGAATGTTTCGTTTCTTCAAATATTCAGTTTCTGGGTACGGGTTATTTTTGGAAGTTATAAGGGGCTTTAGGGATATGCGAGTATCGTAACAAAATCGTATAGATACTTACCTTAGTAAGTTGAAATCTTTTCTCTTTACAACCGACTAGGAAAATCATGTCCTCGACTGCATTTTTGCGATTTTTTTTAAACGACTTCTTTTATACTACGGTGATGGTAATCAAGCATACGGCCTAGCGGATGCTAGATAATATTCCTGTATAAGGCACACAGCGCCATCTAGTCCCAAGCTAAGCAGGGCTTGTGTTATGGGTACTAGACAACTGATTAGATCTACTTAAATACACTTTTTGTTAATGCATACATACGTATATTATGTATGCATTTAGAAAAAAATGTGGTCACCCACCCAGAACACATTTTTTATAATATAAATATAAACAAACATTGTGCGAGGGATCGAACCCGCAACCATTGAAAATAAAGCGCTGTTCTAAATCGCTACATCACCAAGGCCCGTTAAGTCGTTCTCAGGTTATAGTGTAACCAAGGGAAATAGGCATTCATTTTGTAACTTATAGACAAACTAGCTTTTGCCCGCGACTTCGCTCGCGTTAATTTATCCCCTTAGGGGTGGAATTTATCAAAATCCTTTCTTAACGGATGCCTACGTCATAACATCTACCTGCATGCCAAATTTCAGCCCGATCCGTCCAGTGGTTTGGGCTGTGCGTTGATAGATCACTGTGTCAGTCACGTTTGAGTTATATATATTTAGATATGTAAGTATAATACATATATTTATATATATAGATGGAAATTGTGATAATGAAACGTAAACACAAACGTATATTACCACTTCATCTAACGACTATGCTCTGATTGTCAGCGTACTCACGATCATTCTAGATTCATTACCATCAAGTTAAAAAATATTCTTATTACTACCACCATAAAGTGTAGAATCCCATGCCGTAGCGTACTGTTTATTAGCATGTTTGCTTGTTTACATTATATATTCACACTGCAACAAATCGTGTGAGATTTCTGTATGTTTCGCCTTCATTATTGAAACCTATGAATTGAGATGATACCAAGTACCTACCATTGGATAATAGCGATCCAGCTAGACCAAGTTATTTCTTTAGTCGATTTCTATTACCTTAGTTGAGTTACCTGATTATTGGCAATATGTACGTTCATCTGTTCGTCTTATAAGTCCCAAATGTTTGTTAGTATTTAGAAAAATAGGGTACAGTTTCCTGTCTTTGAACAATCTGTACATCGTCTTCCAAAGCCGTAATAATAAAGAGGTTTTAGTTTGTCTCTCAGTTTGAAAAAATCTATTACAATAATAATGACGGCCTTAGAAGTTAGCGGTTTAGCACACCGCTTTACTTGATGATGGTTGCGGGTTCGATTCCTAGCACGGTAAAAAAAAATGTATTCACGATATGTTTCTTTGGATCCGTCTTGGTGTTGCTCTATGTATAATATGTATGTATTTATTAGTTATCTAGTACCCATAACACAACCTTTAGGTTGCTTAATTTGGCACTGTGTGAATTGTCTTGAGATTATTATTATTAACATGTATGTATTTTTTTTAAATGTATATCAGTTGTCTAATACTCATTACACAAGCTCTGCTTAGTATTGTACTGAAATAACTGAATTATTATTTATTGTACTGAAATTATTATGAATTGTAGTGAAATATTATTTATTGTATACGTACCTTCATGACTGTAATCCCAAATGAGGGTAATAATACGCATAATAAACAATCGATATCGTAGCAAACACATAATGTCAGAAATCCTTGGGTTACAAGGTCTGCTGATTATCTCTATTATTTAATCATCATTGTCCAATAATGCGGTCACTAATTTCCATGTACTCAGCAATACTTGTGATTTTCTAGTATTTTGTAGGTAGTAACAGTAGTAACAAAAATTCTGATGCTGCCGCGATCCGATATACACCTCTCGTTCATTGTCATCTTCTAAAATTCTCGTGTCAATTTCTTATTGTTTTTGTAGGCATTTACTTAAAATTTGGTAAATCCAATAATTTACTTAGATATTTATGGAATTACCCATACAGATTAAAAAAAACTTGTTTTCATTGAGGAAAAACTTTAGGTTTCCTTCTAATGATAGTAGAGTGCTGTTTTAGTGGCTACACAATTTGCATGCGATTTGTAGATACTAATTTTCGGATTGAGGTCGTATGTTTTGAACACTAGAACACTGAATAACTGCATAATAAGTAGTCTTGTAGCGAATTGTAAGTTTAAATATGCAAATAATATATTTAGTAAACCAATCACTAAAAAAAACCTTCTTGGAAAATTCAAAAACAATACTGCGCAGATGTAACATTTTGAGATCTGTATAATATTGTTGAGAGCCTGTCCAACCCATCCGATCGTTCCCTCTTCCAATTACGAACGGGATACAAACGGGGATCGAAATTATGACGGCCTGAGCCGAGGTTCAATCCCCTACAGTGCCCCAGACTAAAGTCTTTTCCGTCAGGCAGGAGATGGCATTCAGTCGCTCCATAAGTCCTTCCGCGGCTTTGGAGTACCATTTGCACTTGCCCATGGACTATAAGTTGTTGGTATTTGTTACAAACACCTCTGGACCAAACTTATTATATTTAAATAATTTATATTTAATTACAATGAGCAACGTTTGTTAAGCAAATCGTGAACAAAACCAGAAAGATAGAAAATCAATGGTGCCACCATGTGGCAATTGTGTATTACCATAGACTCTAAATATAAAATAATTATTTATTGCTAGCAACACTACCGCTTTTTAAGTAATAATTCGTAAATATATAAAAAGGTATGTTTCTGAGTGTTATTTGTTTAAGTAATAATACATTTGCTATTTTCTACCAATCGACTATAAGTAGTGCAAATAACAATAATAGGCGGTGCAAATATAATCATAAAGCAAATCTAGATATAAAACGTACGTAATTATCAGATAAAGGATAGCTGTATATCAATACAGGATTTACAAAGTATTTCCTTTCTTCTGATACAAAGTACAGACTTTGTATTAAAAACACGTTTGTATTACAACCTGTCTACTCTGAAGTCTAATCTCAATATCATTACATAGTATAAAACAAAGTCTCTGTCGCTGTCTGTCCATCCCTATGTGTGCTTAAATCTTTAAAACTACGGAACGGATTTTGAAGCTGTTTTTTTTCATTAGATAGAATGATTAGAGGCAGATTTATATATGTAATATATGTACATCCGGGCGAAGCCGGAGCCAGTAGTTAGTCTATTATATTATATATTTCTCGTGTCACAAGTTTCGTGTTTATACTCCTCCGAAACGGTTTCCGATTTTGATGAAATTTTATATGTATATTCAGTAGGTCTGAGAATGGGTTTATAATTAATCTTTATACTCCTAAGTAGCTAAGGGTCACTCCAATTTCTATTTTTTTCAACAAAATTTTTATATTTATTTTTTTATTATGTGGCATTAAAAAATACATACAACCTTAAATCAACACCCTTCTACCATCAACCCCTATTTTTAAAAGTGATTTTAATTTATATGACAAAACAACGTTTGCAGGGTCAGGTAATCTCAATATAGATTTCAATTAAAACCAATTGTATTTGTGTCTATTATTTTGTAACGTAATCAATAGGAAACCGAATAATTATAACAATATCAGTTAGCTGTTTCATTGACCACGAAACAGATTAGAAGTGTACGAAACGTCATCCAATGTCATTGTACCGGATTTAATTTCAAGATTGTTATTGAACAGGTAGATGACAACAGGGAAGTAGATCGCATCGTAGGCAGCTTTTAACGTAGTCACAAGTTACAGTAACTAATTCACATAACAAACGAACGTAAATGTTCCGACCTTGACATTATCCCATATTACCTCCCCAACAACAGGCAACAGTAATACAACTTTATTACAACTTGTAATGAATAACTTTGATTAATTAGTGAGGCTACGTTAGAGGTTCTTTGCTAAATGTTAAAATGCGTATAATTATAACATCATGTTTATATGTGTATATGTGGTTATATGTGTAATATTAAATTTAGGATACTTCCGCGTTTGTCCACGGAGAATATTTGCTATATTTTTAGCCATGTAAATAATAATAGTAATACCAGATGGTTATTCTGAAGCATTAGCAAATATATATCGACGGACTCGGTGGTTTAGCGGTTTGGCATACCGCTTTACTTCAAATGGTCGCAGGTTCAATTCCTCGTACGGTGCAATTATTTATATTTGTATGATTGTTTGTATCGGTCTGGATGTTTTCTACGTATATTATGTATGCATTTACAAAAACGGATCTAAGTATTTATATCAGTTGTCTGGTACCCATAACACAAAGTGTGCTTACCGTGGGACTAGATGGTGCTGTGTTAATTTTCTAGGGTTATTTATTTATACAAATAGAAATAGAAGTAATCTTTATTCAAATAAACTCATTACAAGCACTTTTGAATAGTCATATTTTGATTCTACCACTCATTCGGAATGCAGATTCATCACAAGAAGAATGAGCAAGAAACTTGTGTGTTGCTCTTTTGAATATATGTTTTTTTTTATATAATAATTACAGTATAACAAGTAAGAGGCATGCGATAATCAACATAGCAATCGCTACGCATTCATTATTAGTGTAATCAGATAATATTGTCAGTGCTATGGATTTTAAGTTTTTCTATAAAAACATTATTGTCGTTAACGAATTCTTCGATTTTATAGTAAGCGTCGTGATACAACTAACATTTAACATTTTGTTAGGTATATTAAAATCTAATGTGGCAGGCCAGATCTTCCGCCTCAGCGTCTCTGTGATTCCTTTGGTTTGTTATAAAATAAAAATAACATTTATTGCTAAACATTCGTGACACATATAAAAACAAGAGTCTTAATATAAACGAACAATGATCATATGTACACGTAAGACACAACAATGTAAAACCCAAAAAAATCTATAAAATAATGCAAAAACACGGGGCTTTTTTTTCAGATTTTTTATAATTACTTTTAATGTGTAAATAGGTTTTTCCATCACCTGGAATCAGTAAGAAAATTATTGGACCCAAAGTGAAAATTTATGAGTAGTACAAGTTCTTTGTACATATAAAGGTCCAGAGAAATACATATATACGAAAAATATATTTGTTATCATTAATTATTTTATTGTGCGAGGATCGAACTCCTGACTGAAATTACAGAGAACGAAACCATTACATCATCGAGTTTCGCAGAATGCTATAATAGTTTCCAAATTATCTGCAATATACGACAATTACCAAGTCATAAGAAAAACAACAGGCTTTGTTCTATGTACTATGTACATATTCAAAGCTATTTTTTTTATAACGCGTGTCACTTGATTTTGGCGCCGTCTCGCGACTATTGTAGTTGTAATTTTTGTAGTCATAGTTTTGCATATTCATCTTTACTTGCATGTTTAAGTAATAACTACATTTATGTGATTTTTTGCCCATGATCATGTAATGGTGACATTGTATGTGTTAAGTGTGTTTTTTTTTTGTTTTTGTATGGACGAATATGGAAGGGTCACACTGAAAAAGTCAAAGCCATTATTATATATATCTCACTAAAGAATTTTTTGAATGACGAGCGTGCATGGCGATAGTTGTTTTGTACGAGATTTTCATGTAATGTTAGACATAGGGACCTACATAAATACAAATGTAAATAAACTGTCTTAAAAAAAAGAAATTTAATTGAGTTTCTTGCCAGTTCTTTTCAATTGAATCTGTAAACTGAACTAGACGATAGGAAAAAATATTAATGCAAAAAATTTGACGTTCATAAGCGGCTAAAATGTCCTACATATATGAATGAATGATTTTTGTTTTGATTTGATTTGTTATTAAATTAGTATATCGTCGTTCAAGTCGATCTATGTACTACACGTAGTGTTTGATAAATTATGAAAATATAGATTTGTTATATATCATTCTTACTTATTCATGCATACAGTTTATTGTTTTCTTATCGTAAGTTAGTCAATTATAAGATTTATTAATCATTATATTATGCAGAATATTATAGATTACTATAGCCCTACAGCTAAATTTACAGCCTATTGTTAAGCGTGCAGGTATACTAAAAATAGGCCTGCAGCCTCCAGAAATAGGTCACCAGTTCGCCGGGAGTGATACTAGCAATGATCTAAATTATGTAGGCATCACATGTAAGCGCTGGTTATTCCTAAATGCTAGATTTTACGTCATATCGCACACAGTACAATACGGTAATAAGTAAAAATATACAAACTTTGGAAAATCCACTCTAAGTATTTAGCTATAATTCTAATTTTTTAAGTTTTGAATCCAGTATATATCCTGTAATTATTATAATTTTTCTAATAAACAAAAACAACAGAAAATTTTTCCTTTGTTTTTCTCTTTCAAATATGAATCGATAACGTGACCTGGTATATCTATTCTGTACTTGTAAGTTTAGAAAAATATTTTCATACTAATTGATACCGCGACTTTGACCCTTATATCATTTTTTAGTTAAATAATGTGAGGGGAACCGTTTGTGGTTCGAAACTCGCCCTGCAGTAGGGGAGTCGATGGGCCTGAGTTAGATTAGTGTGGGCGTCAACTCTATTTTTGCTCCTGGTTTGGTTCTACCTGAGCTCACCAGGGAGGCATTGAGGTCCGGGGAGGTGGTGTGCACAGGTTATTCCCTGCACGCATAGTTATAAGGTCCCTTCAATGGATCTGTGCGGGGGTCTTGGGCAAGGCGTTCCCATTGCATTGGCGCTATAACACTTAAAATACGAACAAAAAATATATATTTCCTTGTATAGTCGTATTTTTATATGGAAAATTGGGTTTACCAGTGACGCATAGAGGAAAAATATTATATTGTAATCTTAGCGGATAAATTAGGTTTTTAATGCATGGAGGTTTTTTTATGGACGATTATAGAATGATGCACCCGCCGTTGCTGGCGGTAGGTTCACGTTTTTCTTATGTTTTGTTCCTTTTATAATGAACTGCCCATATTTCACTGGGGTTTTTAAACCAACGTAACGGGGGCAAACCTGTCTCAGTATCATCATCATCTGCTTCTTCCTTATCCCATTTATTTGGGGTCGGCGTAATATGTTTTTATCTTCCATTCATCCTGTTCGCAGTCATCTCGTTATTTACTTCCTTTCTTACCATATCATCTTTGAAACCTGTCTCAGTCTATTGGATTAATTATTGTTACCGGCGTTTTCTTTACCGGAGAATTAGTATGGAATATAGTAGAGTATATAAGATATTATTTTAGTACCGCGTAGATCGACATTTTAGAATGTTACTCGAGAAATATCAAGTGCTGCGTTCACAACATCGACATTTGACAATAAATAACCTTGAACAATTAATACAGCGCATCTAGTCTCACGGTAAGCAGAGCTTGTGTTATAAGTACTAGATTACTGATATACTTTTTTCTAAATGCATAAATAATTCATATACGATTCAAACAAACAAACTCATGAAACAAACAGACAGTTTGCACTATGCGAGGAATCGAACCCGCGACCATCAGAAGTAAAGCGGTGTACTAAACTGCTACACCACCGAGGTCGTCAAATTCTCTTACTACCCCATATGAGATTACAGTCGTGATGTTATGCTTTGTTTCGTGATGTAGTACGCGGAATAGATAGAATATTTCACGGCATCGCGGGTTGATGGCATACATCCGATGGAAAGTGGAATAAATCGCATGGAAAGTTTACGGCCGTTTGTAACCGTTCCGGGGAAATGAATCGCGCTCTATTTGCGAACCGTTCCGATTTACTAAAGGGTTAGGTTTGTACAATATTCAGGTTAAATATATAGACCGTGAGCCAGGAAGGTCAAGATGGCCAATTTCCCTCGGTCCAAACCTTCAAAAGTTTTTTTAACTACAAATAACTTTTACCAGGTCAAGGATTGGTCAAATTTCCCCCAGATCTAAAACTTTTTTTTATATTACTTAGGTAGCAAACTAACAACAAATATCTTTAATCGTTTACGCTGAGAATGAGTAAAATGTAATTTTTTGACACATTTTTCATTACTGCTCCGCTCCTATTGGTCGTAGCTTGATGTTGTATAGCCTATAGCACTCCAGGATAATATACCTTTCTCGTTACCTTCAATGATGGAGATGACCACGCTTAACTAACAGTGAAATTTGTTTTAAAATCTGCAGTACTGTATTCTGTACTGTACTGTTACTGTCTTTACCTCTTTACCTCTACTAGCTACCCACCCCGGCGTCGCACGGGTGTACATGTATTATACATATATATATATATATATATATATATATATATATATATATATATATATATATATATATATATATATATATATATATATATATATATAAACCTTCCTCTTGAATCACTCTATGTTTTAAAAAAACCACTTTAAAATTCCTTGCGTAGTTTTAAAGATTTAAGCATACATAGTGACAGACGGAGACAGCGACTCTGTTTTATACTATGTAATGATAATGATGAAGATTTGTACCTATTATAAATAACCTTTTATGATAGTCTCAACTCTTGAGTTAGGTTTAACTCTATTAAACTTAACGCTCTTATTTTTAGGAGCTGAATAAAAATTCTAAAAATGGTATAATGGTAAGCGAACACCAATTACTGCCATTTCTAACGTAAAAACTCAAACAAAGCGACGCGACCCTATTTCTTTTAAATTAAATTGAAGTTAAAAAGCAGTGCACAACTATTATACATCGATCTGTAGACCCCATTTACTGGCTTACACATATTTACTCACTGCGCCACAAAGGTCAGTTATTACGATGTGATTTGTTATGTAGGTTAGGTACACAAACACTAAAAATAAGTTAATTAGTGCCCAAATCCAATTTTAGTCCAAATAAGATATTCACCTTGTTGATATAAAATGACCTTTAGTTAATTGATATATAAATGAATCGCGGCATGTACAGTCAGCCGCGTATACATTGTAGTGTCAAGTATTGAATATATCTTCGGACGCATTTTTTTTACCCTTTTTATGATATTGGTGCACCCGCCTGCGCTAACGGTTTACTCTGGCGAAGCCTCAGTGAAGGACGCCAAGGTGAATATGATGTTTGGTTAGTTCGCGCATCGTGACAAATCACCAGGAATTTATCAGGATTCCAAATAGAACCGCTTGGAGGCAACCTGACTTGGTACATTGCTAGAAATGGGTTCATTTGTCCACATTACTAACAATTCTCTTTTCCCCTGACTTCAATATTATGTATATCTACACATAATATTGAAGTCATCATTATATGAACCATAGTTATATTGTTTAATCTACCGCTCATTCGGGAAGCTGTCTCATCACAAGAAAAACTAGCAAAAAACTTGCGTGACGCTCTTAATAAGCGGCTGCAATGTCCTACATGAATAAATTATTTTTCATTTTAGTTAACACCAACTATTAAAATTTTTTCCTATAACAATAAGGTATAATATATATAAAAGCAAAAAAAAAACCAGTAAATTCTTCCATGTTATATAGACTGAAAGTAAAACGTTGGCCGGAAATTGTAATGGGCTTTTCAGCACTGAAGTAGATAAGGACTGTGATAATGATGATGATATTTATGAAGCCGACTGCACTAAAGGTACATTACCAGAAGTCATTTAATTATGGAAGCGATTAAATATTTACTTCATTCTGTACCCGTATTACAATTTGAATGCAAACCTACAACCTTCGTTTTTTATTTCCTCTTCCTACAAGTTATAATTCATATTCGAGATAATTGGAGTCCATGTGTTTGTATATTATGAAACGATCCTAATTAATATTGGAAAATGAAGGAGGGTTTTGGCAACTAGTAGCCCTATCGCCAGCAAAGTCAGATTGACTTCCCCACGGTTCGCCCTTGAATATAGTTAATTTCTATTGATTCGCCATGGTGGGAAGAGATTATATTTATGTCAAACGGAAACTGGTGCCCCGCCAGGGTATGACGTTAGTGCAGGTGGTAATTGTAGTAGCTACCATACCATTTTTTTATTGGATGATAATGGAATGGTGCACACGCTTGTGCTAACGGTATCCGCTGGCGGAATACCAGTGGAGGATAACAAGATGAGCTAACTGTCAGCTCATCGTGTCAAATGCAAGAAGAATTTTTCAAGATGGTTTCCACTAAGAACTCGTGGAGGTTAACCTCACATGGTACTTACATTTTTAGCAATGGGGTCATTTGTCCAAATTATTAACAATCCACTACTATTATCGACAGTTAGAAGGGAATAGTTTCATTAAAAATACCAAATTAGTAAGTGTTTCAACACTTACTTAAATTGTTATGAAATTTCTATAATTATTATAAAATAAAATATTTGTGTACATTACGTGATATCTTCGCCGTTAACTAAACATATGTTTGTTTTTAGATACATGTATATTATAGTTTTTGTATTTTTATTGCTGATTTCCATTATCTTACGGTTATTTATATGACTGTAACCTAACTACTACGCTATAACCTTACCTACCTATAACAGTTAAAGATTTTAAATAATAGGTCATAGTAATCAAGAATTAGTAAAATTAAAGTAACCTGTATCCATTATAAACAATTGAGTAAAATTATAGTCAAATTGAGAATCCCTTTTTTATTGGGTTGTTTGGGCTATTGTGAGATGTTTGTAGCACCTGTAGAACTGCGACCCACATAGATCTATTGTGCTCGCCCTTTTTCAAAGTTCGCTTGAGAATCCCTACTTCTGGAGTTGGTTGAGAAACAAAAGTCATTTCTCATCCCCTAAAGTTAAACGTGAACCTTCAAATTACAAATAATAAATGAAAAGCAGAATGTTTGTATGTCACTTATCTGCATACATAAGTTCATGTTTGCATTCCTACAATATTAGTAGGTAGAGTGACGAGTTGATGACGCAACTGATAGTATTATCTCATTTAACAATAAAGTTTACTGAGTACTTAACTCTTACCGGTTT